>NW_017805531.1:156885-189663 GCF_001891065.2 Hippocampus comes | reverse complement strand
TGTGTGTGTGTGTGTGTGTGTGTGTGTGTGTGTGTGTGTGTGCGTGTGTGTGTGTGTTTGTGTGTGTGTGTGTTGCTGTGGATTATAGTGCAACATAGTTCGGTAGTCAGTTTATAGAATCCTCCTCATAGCTTTAAGACTATTGCTCTGTTACCATGGAAACCATTTGGCCTGAGAAAATAAAAAAATCAGATTACCGCGGGCAGGTGCTTATGAGTTGCAGTATGATTGTGCCTCTGTCTCTTCTCTGATCCCGAATGACAAGTGTAGTTATGAAATGACTGCTACACTGGTTTGACATGGGCTGGGGGGACTTGCGTGTTCATAATTAGCAACCTGGATGTACGATCCAGTTCTATTTTCAAATGTCGGGTTAGTTGTTGTCCCAACTGTATCTACATTGAAACACTGACTGAACCGTGGCGTTGCAAAGGTAACAAAAGGACAAAATGTGGTCCAAATACCTGACTGCTGAAACATATTTTGATCTCCTTGTGTCTACGACCCTACAAGGAGGCACCGGCATATTGATGCACTGCACCAAATTGGGAACAAAAGACCTTATGCTGCTCAGGATGGATCACTATAGCCTCCCACCTGCACACGCCTCGCTGCAACCACAACCCTAACGAATGCAGACATGCACACTTTGTGGATCACACAATGCCAAAATACAAAGCACACAGTACGCTCGAACAAATATCAGAAATGATATTCAGTATTTTAAACCCAAACTAAACTCTCCCTTTCAAAATGGTAATCGAGTATGAAATTGAGCCCTAATATCTCTGCAGTCATGTTTTGTTCTGGGTTTTTTTTGTTTGTTTGTTTTTTTGCACATACTTTTACATACAGTACATTTCCTCTTCGTAAGGTCAAGCAAAGAGCAGAAGCGTGAGTGATGATGAGAGGAATGGAACCAGACTTGCTCAGCAGAGTCATCAGCGCTGATGAGTCACGGATCTTCGAGTGCGACCAAATGCCACTCTCACCATTCTTTTAATGTTTCAATCTTTGATACACAAACAGTTCTCTGGAATGCTTCAAACGCTCGCATGAAGACCGTCCCCACTGTCCCCTAAAAATACATATACACAAGACTTGGACTGTGTAGGGGTACGATACAGATATTGCAGCCTCGAGTACTGTCCGATCCAGAAATCAATTCGAACTAGAAAACAACTAGTTCACCAGAAAATGTCAAGCTGCAAATTTAATGGCAAATATGCGACTATGTTTGGTTCATGTAATTGTGAATCTGATCGTAACGTCAGTGTCTCACCAACCATGAACCTCACCGCGCGCCGCTGTAACACACTTGAAAATCTAAAATCGTTTTAGTGGCCATGGGAAAAATTTGACACAAAGCCCTTGATGTATAGCATCTCCATCCATCTTAGTTGCTTCTCCTCACTTGGGTCGCAGGTGTGATGGAGTGGCCTTCAGTGGAAAGCAGAGTACAGTCTGGACTTGTCACCAGCCAATCTCAGGACACATAAAGACAAACATTCACATTCACAAAATTTAGACCAGTAATTCTTAAAATTCACTGCTATTACCGACCACTGCGATGCAGGCCCCCTCTAGTGGTACGTGAAAGACTCGCTGAGTCAAATGTTCAAACTGTGCTAGTGGCTAAAACTTTAATCCCATGAAGCACGTTGGTGAAGTACAATTCAGTAGTACTTCACGTTTATGAAAAATATATTTGCATTTAATCTTTTAAAAAATGCTTTTATTTTCAAGCAATATTTAGATGGGTTTTTTCCCCCCTGTATTTAACACAGTGCTCATGTTACAGGAATGCGTGATGTTTCAGTGGCTTACTTTGACAATTAATGTTTCTGATGAGCACTCGGGGTCTACTATGAGCTATATATTATTGTTGGTCATTATGATAGTACTTGTAAACCAAGTATTTTTTAGGTGATAGCTGTTTATCTATGTACTGTAGTACAGTAGGTGTCAATTGTCTGGTCCCCTCCAAAGGTTTCAGCCATTTTTTTCGGGGTGTTTGTTGTTTTCGTCCAAGCGAGAGGCTGTTCTCGAGTCAACGTGAAGCGGCGCCTTCCGGTGAGCATACGGTTGGTGTCCAGGCCAAAGAAACGATCCCAGATCAGTGTCTCGTTAGTGTCACGCCCCCACTCCTTCCTCATTCCCGCTCATCTCGCTGCTAGGTGAGCGCTGGCCTCGCGATAGCCGCCTATTGGAATCAAAGCCCCGTTCGAGAAGTGGATGCTGACAGGCGCGCCGCGCGGTGTAGTCGCTCGGTCATCATGCAAAGGTTATTACGCTGGATCCGCTCCATCGAGCCTCCGAGGAAGCCGCTCCTCTACGACTGCAACATAGGAGACGTTTAGCGAAAACCAACGAAAGTCACCGGCCGGGTTTCGGGGAAGACGAGAGCAGGTGTGACTCGATGGAAGGCAGCTCGGCGTTTCCTCGACCGACCGTGTGCGGGCAAGCTCCTCTCGTCGGCAAAGTGGCTTGATGAGTGTCCAAAGTAACAGTGGAAGTGGTGGTGGAAGTTTGGAGGCGACGCCATCTTGGTCGCAGCTCTCCTCCTCCCCAACGATTTCTCAACAACATATAACGGCGACCGCAAAGCTCAAGGAAGGTACATGGAGCTCGACAAGTGTTCGGACGGCTGTCTTTCTGCGCCGAATTTGCGTTTTCGGGAGAGGGGCGATGTGGCTTTTTTCGAGCAATGTCGCGCTAACATTTGTCGGAGTGAAAATGGATGTCAAGTTCACTGATGGTGCGTGTATTGGAAGCCAAACGTCAGCTGTCACTTGTGTTGACGGCTAGTCGAACGTAGCTTCGAGCTATCACGTACTGTGCACAAAGGCAGCGCTATCTTAAATGTGGCCTCTGGTGTTGGACTGTAGATGGTCTCATGACTGAATTTCTCGTCATTCGTTGCATAGTTGTCGACGTTTGGTACTGTTAGGTAGCCAGCTGTAGTTTAATTACAACTACTTAGTTGGCGTGTGCGCTGCGACGCTCGTGATGCTGGGCATTTAACTGATTCTTAAAATGAACTATAATTTTCGACATGCCCCTCAGAGGCCATTCACTGTTTAGTTTTAATGTGGCGAAATAACTCGTGAATTATTAGTCGGTTGTAAAGTAGGAGTGCTACCGTAGTGTTTACATTTTAAAGATAACGTTATTAAAAAAAGAAAATAACCGTGAGGTTCGGTATTGAATTTGTAAAAGTCATTTAAATTATATATACAGTAAGCCCATACATATATGTATGCAATGTATATCCGGCAAATGTAGCCCAAGTCTCTCACACACACACACACACACACACACACACACACACACACACACACACACACACGGTCCTTTGTCCTCAAATAACCTCGCACAGGCCTTGTTGTGTGCCGTGGTACGATGCTTGAGGGTTTCATAATAGCCATTATTCCTTTTCGGGCATGCCCTGGTGCCAAAAGCTATGTAATGATGACAGCCAGATAATCTCCAATAAGGAAGCCTGCACCCTGCAGCATCAATACGCAGTCGGGTGCAGAAAACCTGAGCTTCTCTCCCTGGAGAGAGAATGTCACAAATCAAGACTTGGGCAGGCTGTTTATTTACTGTAGTGGCTGTGCAGTTTATGAGATAGGTTTACTAACATAGTCATAATGAGGATATTTTCATCTAAAGCAGTTGGTTTTGTTTTGGGTTTTTTTTTTGGAATGCAAGACTATTTCGGGGAATGCATGTAACCTGATTTTAAAAGTGATTCTTGCCCAATCTGAACTGTTTTTAGTTATTACCATATGTCATACTAGTGAGGCATAGCGCAGTGACATAATGAGATGCAGCAGTTGAATAAGATTTTTTTTGGGGTTAAAATTAGCCTCCTCTGCTTGTTGTTTCATCGAGTCTGCTGTCTGCTGTTAGAATCAGCAGTGCCGCCTCCCAATGTCATTGGTCATCGTTGCATGACAGTGCATCTTTTAATGAGCCACCTGCAGTACTGCCTTTATTTCACCCTCCGTTCGCCTACATGATATACGGTCACTTTGTCTGCCTTCACTCCTTCTATTTGTCACACAGTGTCGTTTTGTTTTCACGCATGTAACCTTGCACCAGGCCCCATGGAGGAGCTGCATAGCTTGGACCCCCGGAGACAGGAGCTTCTCGAGGCCAGGTTCACGGGAGCTGTCAGTGGCAACACAGGAGGCAGCACTGGGAGCATGAGTGGAGGTGCCAAGGTAACAGCACACCGCAGAAAGTCTTGTTTTTCTGCATCACACACAGTGGACACAAAGCTAGTCAACACAGGGACCGTGGCGGCCGAGCTAGCCCGGCAGCCCTTTTGTGCAACCTGTTTGCATTTGAACCTAAAGACTGATAAAGAAATGCATTCGTTGTCAAATAGTCTGATTCGGTGAGTATTCAGTCAGGCACTTGCTCAAACTGAGGCGACACCAAAGTTATCTTACAAGTGGAAATGTTTTTTTCGTGGATTTCAGTTCTATGCTACAGTCCATGTGCTGGAAAATGGCCAAGTGACACACCAAATAATGGAAGAGCTCATTTGCTCCCGGACATATTGAGAATGATCTTTGTTTTGCTGATGTTTACCCACCACACGGTCATATGTCCACTTATTTTTCTGAATGGTCCTTTGTGCTTGTTTGCAGGGTCTCGCCAACGAGTCGTCCAACCACAGCTACGGAAGTCTCGGCTCGTCCAGCGACAAGGAGTCTGAGGTAGCTCACATGCATTGTCCATTTTATTGTCACCGTCATATTTTGCATGTCGTAAGGCCACTCGAAAAGTGCAGACCTCAAACAGGGCTGAAACATTTGTCACTTTTGAAACCACTCAAGACGCAGGTCGTCAGTCTGCGACCTTCCCGACATACGAGGATTTGAGGTTACGAAAGGCGCTGCGGCGCAAGAAGGCACACTCGGTTTGTTTACATTAAGTGAGGACCCCTTCTACCAATTTTATTTTTCCAGTTTCGTTTTCTTGGATCTGCATGATCTGCACCTTCATTTTAGGATGCTAGATTTGCACAAGTCATGGCAACCTTGTTTGACGGCTTATGCGTTTTTGAATTGCATCCATGTTTGCAGGCTGAATTCAAATCCAGAAGAAATTTGGTGGAACAGCTTCTGACCCTCCAAATACATCTCAAATAGTTACAGATTGACATTTGTCACGCCGTGTGTGCATATCTGAAGGCAAATATTTTTTCCACCTCCCCCTTTTTTTTAAGTCACCAATGTGTCATTTGTGACCAGAATTAATAAGGGCTTCCTTGGACTATGGTCACACATAAACAAATGGACCCACAAAGTAAAGTTAATCAAAACATTTTTAAAAAAAGAAAAACTGTTAATAATTAGCCACATAGTACAAAAGAACAGTTGGTCCGATTTATAGGGGACTGGATTGTCTTTCTTTCAGTTATTTTTGTGCTCGACCCACTTGTTTCTCTGTCTCTCCCACTCCCTGCACATTTCCTTCTCTTCTCTGCATAGAATTCTGATATGAAAAGAGGGAGCTCCCCCGCTTACTCAGTATGTACTCTCTCTTCCTGTTGAAAGCCGCCACAGGAGCCTTGGTAGGTAAAACTCAGGGGGCCTAAGCATTTTCTCTCCTCCGCTCCGTGTCGACTTACAGACCCCAGAGAAGAAGCACTCGGAATCATCCAGAGGGAGGAAAAGGAAAGCTGACACCTATTCCGAGAGCAGTCAAGGTTTGGAAACCTGCACAAGACAAATCCCCCCCCCAAGCCTTTGTATAATTTGTGATCATCTTGTCTTCCAATTCATCGTGCAGGGAAATCTTCTACGCGCGGCCCCAAGATCAGCGATTACTTCGATGTGAGGCCCGCTTTAGCTTTCGTCACTCAAAAAGCTTCTGGTTTCCTTTCATGTCAATCACAATTCATTCATGTTCTTGAACCCGCAAAGTTCCAGGGTGGAAATGGCTCAAGTCCGGTCCGAGGCCTGCCATCAGCTCGCCGCTCTCCGCAGAACTCGCACTCGGCGCCTGGCTCAATTGTAAGCGTCGAACATGACTACACGTTGCATAGAGCGGCCGAGACTCTACGTCATTTACGCAGTTTTAACAACAACGATGCCGTCGTTGCAGATCCGCCAGAACAGCTCCTCCCCCACCAGTTTGTGTTTTGGGGAACACAATCCCAGATCCAGTAAATTTGTCCAGGTATTGCGAAGCATCGTCATCTCACACACACGCGTGCGGTTCTTCCCGAAGCTTTCTATTATTTCTTGTGCTATGATGTCACTCAACCGAAATCCTTTTCTTCTGCAATTTGAGACGGAATTGACAGGACTGAAACTTGCTGCCCTCGAGAGCAACAAGAGCCTGGACCTGGAGAAGAAAGAGGGACGAATAGATGATCTCCTCAGGGTGGGTTGAATATCCACACCCCTTCAAAGTTACCAACAAGCATACGTTAGATGGACGCAAACATTTGTATTTAACACAGTTCTTTATTAATAGTGCTTCCTGGTTGGGTGAGACCCGTGATTTATTCTCGACTGTTCTTCTTTGCGACAGTTAGATTTGAGAATTTTGACTTCCAGCATACAAAGTCCATAACGATGTCCTTGGATGAGTTTGGGAGCCAGATTTGAGCACCTCGAAACACCTTTGGGGTGAAGTTGAACTCGATTGCGAGTGACGCCCTTTCTCAGGTCCAACAGCAGTCAGCTTTGACCACCGATGCTCTTCTGGCCACCGGATAGTCATTTGCTCCAGACACGCGCCAACCCTTTAGTCCGTAGAACGTGCTTGGCCGTGTTTTATTTCTGTCGACTCCCATCGTGCGGAGGAACTCTCACCCATCCTTTGTTTTGTTTTTTTTAATCCCACACAGGCTAACTGTGACCTGCGGAGGCAGATTGATGAACAACAAAAACTCCTGGAGAAATACAAGGAGAGGCTCAACAAGTGTATTACTATGAGCAAGAAACTTCTCATCGAGAAGGTCGGTTTCTGAGCGTGCGTGCGCAGCCACGTTCTCCTCTTTCATGCCTTTGAGGTTGAACTATCTTGAACTGTGTGCGGAAGCTCCGTTGAGAAGCACGTTGGCGTTATTTGATTCAGTTCGGCACACAAGCGGACTCTCGGCCTAATTGTATCAAAATACCGAAATAGCGGTCATATCTTGAATATTTTGTCTCAAGACTATCAAAATAATAATAAAGAAGGCAAGATCATTTGGGCCAATAGCATACCCAGAAAACAATACTGGAAAAAAATGCGAATTGAACAATCCTGTAATCAAACAAAAGAAGCCATTTAAAATGAACAAATCAGTATGTTGTTACTCACGTTTTGGTTAATTGGGTTACTTGTAATCCCTTCAGAGGAGGTAACGGTTAATAAGACATCCTTGCAGCCTGGAGTTTTCAAAACATTCCTCATGACATATTGTACTCCCAACTCCCAGTGTATGCAATCTCATTTTTCCCCAAAACGTCATCTTCATCAAACACCCCAAGGTATCTAAACAAGAGCATCGAAGAGCATATCCATATGTGAGGTATTATCGAAGAAGAAAAAAAGTGGTTCTAAGGAAGAGAAATTGCTGTCACGCTCTTCATGTCTAATGGTGTTAGCACATGTCCCCGCTTCCATTTGGACAGAGCACCCAGGAGAAGCAGTCGTGCCGTGAGAAGAGCATGCAGGACCGCCTCCGTCTCGGCCATTTCACCACGGTGAGACACGGAGCGTCCTACACGGAGCAGTGGACCGACGGATATGCATTCCAGAACCTGATCAAGTGAGAGCCCGCCTAAACGTGCATCAGCGCTTTCCTTTACCTTGGGATGGCGCGTTTAGCGGCAAAAAACAAAACGCACGGCTGTGCGCAGGCAACAAGAAGGCATCAACCAGCAGAGAGAGGACATCGAGCGACAGCGAAAGCTGCTCGCCAAGAGGAAGCCGCCCAACCCGGCGTCACCCTCCCTCTCTGTGGCCTCAACCTCGGAACCCAAGCAGAGGAAAACCAAAGTGGTCAACGGCAACGATTCCGACCCTTTCCTCAAGCCGTCGCTGCCCCAGCTGTGAGTGACACGAAGGGAGACTTGTCAGCAACATTGGCCCAAACTCTTTTACATGATCGCCGAATATTTTTTTTAGATTGACCCTCGCTGAGTACCATGAGCAGGAAGAGATATTTAAGCTTCGCCTTGGACATCTGAAGAAGGTCAGTAGCAAAGCACATTTGGTGCATTTTTCTCCTTCTCTCCTGCACACAAACGCCGAAGACGGCGTTTTGCCAAATCTCCCGAATTCAGGACAGAAAGGCCGAAATAGTTAGAAGTGGTGCGTTCTTGTGCAGGAGGAGGCTGAGATACAAGCGGAGCTGGAGCGGTTGGAGCGCGTGAGGAACCTCCACATCAGAGAGCTGAAGAGGATCAACAACGAGGACAGCTCGGCGTAAGTCCAAACTCCGTCCGTTCATTTCCGAAAGGGCGTTGAAAGAGATTTGCTTCACAATGGAGGCAAAGGCACAGCTTGTCTGACATGGCTCGCCTCCTACCTCACACAGCTTTAAAGACCATCCCACACTGAACGAAAGGTACCTATTGCTGCACTTGCTGGGCAGGGGCGGCTTCAGCGAAGTCTACAAGGTAAAAGTCTCCGAAGGCTGCACCCGCCGCGTCTTTCGCTCAGCACATCGCGATACAAATGCGTGTTTGCCCTTGTCACCCGGCAGGCTTTTGACTTGTTTGAGCAGCGCTACGCGGCTGTTAAAATCCACCAGCTCAACAAGAACTGGAGGGAGGAGAAAAAAGAGAACTACCACAAGTAGGCGCCGGCGACTTTTGAATCCGATGACGCACCCGCTCGCGCCGCAAACAAAATGGTGTTTGTCGTTTATGCCCTCCCAGGCACGCGTGCAGAGAGTACCGGATACACAAACAGCTGGACCATCCCAGAATAGTCAAACTCTATGACTATTTCTCCCTGGATACTGACACGTGAGTCACCTTTGACCGGGAGCTGGCTCCACCGCAACCCTGAGGTTGTTCAAATATCGTAGGAATTTCGTGCCGCTTGGTGTTGACTCTTCACAACGAAATCCACTTTTAGACCTTGATGTTTGAAGCCCGGAATGAAGCAAAAGGTCACAAAGTTCAAGCGGGCCCGATACTTTCGCGAGCCGCTGCAAAGCGGGATCTAAATCCGCTCCGTTGACCGCTAGGATGAAATTGGATTTTTCCTTTTGTTGAACAATTGGGAACCCATTCGGCTCTCCGATTTTAAACGATGAGCCGAGGCGGAGTTTGGGTGCGAGTCCAAGCTCCATTATTTTCTCTCAACCTTATCCGCGACAGTTCACTGATAAATTTGTCATGTCCGCACTCTCTTTCCCCTCCAGGTTCTGCACAGTTCTGGAGTTCTGCGAAGGCAACGATCTGGACTTCTACCTGAAGCAAAACAAGCTGATGTCCGAGAAGGAGGCCCGCTCCATCGTCATGCAGATTGTCAGCGCGCTGCGCTACCTTAACGAGATTAAACCGCCCATCATTCACTATGACCTCAAGCCCGGTGAGTGGAATTGGGAACATCCGAATAAGTTGACTTCAAGAAGACATTTTCATAAGTTTAAAACGGATCCCAGATGCCTTAATAATAAAAATAAATACCCTGAGGATCAAGAAGTAGAGCGCACTTGAAACGTGCATTTGAAAGGTCCCCAAGAGCTCTGCTTGTTTTGATGGAACTCGTGGTTTTGAGCCACTGCTCACCGCAGCAGACGGAAATAGGCGGCTCAAAAAGACCCGCTGGCTTGTGCACGTTCACACTTGATGGGTTTGCGGGCCCACCAGAGACCAAACTATTTGCATACGCATGCTTCAAAATCTAAATTTCCATCGAATGTTCATGACTCAAAACCTGAAACAGGTGGTTACGCAACTTTTGCCAACGCACGTACCAAACTATTTGCATACGCATGCTTCAAAATCTAATTTTCCATCGAATGTTTCATGACTCAAAACCTGAAACCGGGTGGTTACGCAACTTTTGCCAACGCACACGTTCCATTGGTACAGATGTCCATTTTTCCTTGACTTGTACCGACTGACTGACTCTGGATTGCCTAAATGTCCGACGACCGTTTGTCTTGTAAATTGTGCGAAACGCTGCAGGCAACATCTTATTAGTGGATGGAACTGCATGTGGCGAAATCAAAATCACAGACTTTGGCCTGTCAAAGATTATGGATGACGACAACTACGGCGTCGACGGCATGGACCTCACATCTCAGGGAGCGGGCACCTACTGGTAAAAATCGCAACCACGACGGCTAGCATATCGGGTCGGGTCGGTGCCGTCAGGGCTTTGCACTGTGCAACAATAACGTGTGTGTGTGTGTGTGTCCAGGTACCTCCCTCCGGAGTGTTTTGTGGTGGGCAAGGAGCCGCCAAAAATTTCAAACAAGGTGGATGTCTGGTCTGTGGGCGTGATCTTCTTCCAGTGCCTCTATGGGCGCAAGGTAAACGTCAAATGAACAGATCCATGTCTGCATATAAAATGCTGACAATTGAATCGATAAGATCGATTAAAAATATATATATATGTGTGGGTGTGCGTTGTGATTTGTTTTTGTTTTCCCAGCCGTTTGGTCACAACCAGTCTCAGCAGGACATCCTCCAGGAAAACACCATCCTCAAAGCCACCGAGGTCCAGTTCCCCGCTAAACCGCAGGCCAGCACAGAGGCCAAGGTGCGAGACCCTCACCGCCCGCCGCACTCGATGCCTTCAATAAAAGAGCTCAGTCAAAAATACATTTTGAGTGCAGTCTAACAATGCAGCAATCGTTCCGCTTGTAATGTACAAAACGCGGTGAAATGATTTGCTTCGTCATTAAAAGTCATCCTTGAATATAAAAGCAGCGCTCATCCCGCCTCTGCTCGGCAGGCGTTCATCCGCCGCTGTCTGGCCTACCGCAAGGAGGACAGGTTCGACGTGCACCAGCTGTGCTCCGATTCCTACCTTCTCCCTCACATGAGACGCTCAAACTCGTCCGGCTCGCTGCAGCCCGCCACCTCGTCGCTCGCCACCTATTGACGGGCTCTCGTTTAGATTGACGGCACCACCTGGCCACTTCATTGATGGCACCGGATCATCGCTTGTGGAGATTTTCTTTTACAACCAGAGAACTTCCAGAATGGATGGATGAGCAAAAGAGCCGAATTCAAGGGAAATCCGAGCAAAAAGATGACACAGTAGGCTGCTGTGCTCGGGCTTTAACGGTGAAAGAGGGAAAACAACTGGAGTGGAGCCACGTGCGGCGAGGAAGAGAAACGAGATCCCCATCCCCGCGGACTATATTCAATAACCCTTTTGACTTTTGAACAGCTTGTAGACACCCTGTTTCGTTTACGCCGCTCAAGATGGCCGAGGGGAGCTTCATCAGAAAAACTTCAGCCTCCCAGGACAATAACTCGGAGAAGTCTGTCCATCCGTTGACACAAAGGATGATGCGTCTCATTGTTGGGCAGGACGGTGATGATTAATGAAATCCAGATAACAACAAAAAATCTGGTGTTGATTTGCACTTCCCACTTCCCATCCAGATTGTGTTCTTCTGGTGCCACAGGTTTGTTGAAGTACAACAGTCCGCACATTAGAACAGAAATGTCAGAATCCATCGTTGCTGTCCAGGGAAAATCATGCACCGGCCTGCGGTTAGCCGGACACAACCGAGGGCCGGAGCTGCTGCTCACTGGGTTCCTTTCCCACTCGCAAGTACATGACGAGGCTTTCCCTTGCTTCCCATCGTCTCCCGTTGTTTTCCTTCAGGAAGCTCAACTCTTTGCTGCTACAAGTGTTGCTCTTAGTTTCTAATGCGTGAGTGGCTCCGGCCTCAATTGATGACAAACTTGAAATCGTTTTCGTTTTCCCCTTTTGATTATTGTTTAGCTTCCAAGTCGGACATGTTGGGAGCAGGAGAGGAAATGGGGTGATTGATTCCCATGAATGCAACTGGCTATACGTTGGCGTAGCTCCATAAGGGGTTACAGATTTTCTTGTGGTCGACGCTCACGTGAAGATAGTCAAGTAGACCTCGATTAATTAACCCTATTATGTAGCCTGATAACATGATAAGCTGTCCACTGTAGTAACAGCTGTCCTTGCAAAGGTTAATGACGTCATTACGAATTTTCAGTTGTCAACTCGCTGCGTGCACAGCTGTTTTGCTTTCAGGCCCCGAATAATACAAGCTGACTCCCCGGTGCCGTCATCCCAACTCAAATAGCACAACTGCAGGGTTGCCACTCGCTGCAGCACGGCGTAAAAAGGATGGAATGCAATTATGACATGCACAGAAAAACTCGATTTTGTGTCATGTGGATTGTGGCTTGCAATCGACTCTCTGTGAGGCAGTGAAAGGGGCATGAGTGCAATTTGTGAATGAATGAGTAAGTCGTGGTGTGGCATGTTTCCGCGGGTGTGGAAATGCTAGCTCAATGTTTTGGGGTTTTTTTTTTTTTTTTTGGAGGGGGCTTGTTATATTTAGGTCGACGCTGTTTCATAGCAAAAGGTTGACTAACAGCTCGTCCTCATCTCATTGACAGCAAATAACTCAATTTTTGTTACACTTGAGGATACGCTTGCCTATTTTGTATTTCCATACACTTGAGGTACCACTAATAGTTACCGGGCAGACCCAGCCAGCGTCTGTTGCTTTTGGCGTGGCGTCCCTGTTCAAGCCAAAACACGTGATGGGTGATTAACAGACTTCAAGCTTTGTCATTGCGGAATGCTAACAGACTTGTCAATTAGTCTTTTCAACCCGTATTGTGCTAACTTTAATGTGTCATTTTAAGTTGAAACATCACTACTCGAAGCCACCAAGGCCCGAAAAGGATTTTTTTAATGTATGTTTGACTGAAGCATCCCTTCGAGTGAAAGTAATTCAATCAATGTTTTTAACGTATGCCCCTTTAGGAGCTGGGAGGTAGAAAACATGCATCCCTCTTGTTCAGTTGGAAGCATGACGTGCATACCTTGTTTAATGACATTTATCGTGTGGAGACAGACGTCATGCGCAGCCGTTAGTAAGCAACATGTCGGACCATATTTGCAGGAAGGGGTCAACGCTTGGCCATGCCATTCAAATGCAATAAAGATTGCCTTCAATGTCTACATTGCTGCTCTCTTTGCTTACGTGAGCGCATACTACCTCGGTCAATGTACGAAGTCAGGCTGGCCTTTCACCCGAAAGCCAAATATCTATTACTCTCACGAGTATGTGTATTTGCAGGTTTCAACTTGGGAGTCAAAATATTATTCCCCATTATTGTATTATTTATTTCTGACTACTAGTAAGACCACGACCTCACTACTGAGGCAAAACTTCACTAATTGACACATGGGGTCTACTAGCGAAGTAAATTTGACAAAGCTGGACAGCAAGGATATCAAATAAATGCTTGAACGGCTATATGGAATGCTATTTGAGCATTTTTTTAAAATATTCAGCTTAGCTTAGTAGGCCAAACGCGGCACTCGTGGTGCGAAAGAAAACTTAACTCTTAAGACAGTAGTTCTCCCAGACGACTGAATTACCTTTTTGTGAGTACAAAGAGCCTGCGAGTAATTGGATTGGATACCGAAGTCTGCTCGATTCGCTTCCCATGGACGAGCACGATAAAAAGTGAATGAGGGGCTTGCAGCACACGCTTTTTTTTTGTCCTCTAATCACATGCGATTAACAAAAGGTACGTCGACGTGTTAATGGTCACGACGGCCTCCAATGGTGTACAAACGTGATTTTCTGGACAAAAGGCGACAGGGTCGACTGGACATTGCCTTGACATCTTGTACTATAGTCCATGATGCACGAAAGGAAGCCATTTTCCCCATCCAACATTTGTCAGTTGTCATAAGGAAGCACAAGGCTGCGTGTAAAATTGGTTTGGCTTTATTGCTTGCATTTTGCATACCGCAGATCTTTCTTAGTTTCTTTGTTTACAGTGACATCTTGTGGCTGTTCTGCGTAACTTCGAAGTCAATGGAACGATTGGTCACAAAGGAAATTGAAAAAAGAGCTGAACTCCCGGTCGTCCCCAGCAAGCGACTGACCACACTATGGCGGTACATGAAATGCGTGAGATGTGACTTTTCAGCCTGCCTCCGTTTTGTTGGGTTTATTGTGTGTGTCTGGCTATATTAGTCATTTCAAAGAAAATAAAGCGGGGTAATGGTAACATAACTAAGTGATCGAAAAGTACCGGCACATCTCAAATTAGACTATCACATCAACCTTCATTTCTTTCAGTAGTTGAATTCAAACATTGAAACGTGCATATTTGTAGTGTTGATGTAGATTCATTAAAAATACCCAGCCTATTTTAAATATTAAAATCATTTTGATTATTCTATATTGTAATTTCCGGAAAGAAAATGTTCACTTTTTGAACTGAACTACAGAAATAAAGTTTTTCATAATGCTGTATTCTACTTTGTGATGCACTGGTAAATGCCAGGAATACAAGGTTAGACAGACGTTCTTAATTATTCACCATTTTATATACGGAATTCACTTTATACAATGACTGTACCAAGATTAGTACAATAGTGCGGTTTCTTTTTTTCTGTGTTAGACCGCATGATGAATGATTATAAACGGTTTGTTTGCTCATACAGTATATAAAAAGGGAATGAATGAATATTTCAGTCAATACCGGAACACTGAACATTCTCAAACGGAAGAAATGACACCGCAGAAGGGCAAATAAAGGAACACTCAGAAGTAAATCGCAAAGTGAAGTGTGATTGAAGGCAAGCTGCAGTGCGGCCCGGTCCACCACTGCAATATAACAATCTGTTTATGAAGACATGTTTTTCATAAACCTCACTCACACTTGGAATCTCTGACTGGGTGCAACCTGTCCCTCTCGGCTAAATAAATAGAAAACTAAAGAGAGAAAGAGATGAGAGGAAAGAAAAGCCGTGTGTGTGTGTGTGTTTTGGTTCGATGGTTGAGAGAGATACATTCCCAGGTTACGAGGAGGTAAGCGTTGTCTCCGAAGAAGGCTGCAGTTCCGTGGGGTTTGTGACGTCGCCGACAGACACCGAGGCAGGTGTTACCGTGACAGAGGCCGGAGGGGCGACGGCGGTGGAAGTAGGCAGAATGGGGGCAACGCCCTGTGGCAGGAGAGGAGTCAGCTGGGAGGGCAGCATGGCGGGCAAAGGAGGCAGAGATGCCAGGCCAGGTATATTCAGCGGGGTGACTGCAACGGGGGGAGGGGGGGGTTGCATGATACACAATATATATATATATATATATATATATATATATTATTTTACAAATCAAAGTCGAGTGAACTGTTTTCTTAGCCGGGTTGTGAACATGTCATGATGCAGTCATGTACCTGTGGTTCCGGCTGGCATTAAGGTACTGGTGCCCGCTAGTGAGATGGCGCCGAGGTCCGGGAGCGGCAAGTTGAGATTGGGAAGGTTGGGCAGCGGCGGTAAGCCACCCGGAAGGGGCATCAAGCCTAAAGGAAAACACAACATGCATGCTAAATCACTTTGGATAAGAACGCTTTATGTAGCACGTGAAGAAAAAAAAAAAAGGTACACCGAACTACTGTCATCGTTGCAAATTCGAGCCACGTGCCCTTGCGGCACTCCAAAAGGACCTACCTGGTAACGTGGTGGCGGGGTTGAAGCTGGCCGTGGCAGGATTGAGAGGAGTGAGGGGACTGAGGGACGGATTGGAGGAGGGGAGCAGAGGGACTGTGGGCAAACCTGGCGAGGGAGGCAAGAGCCACAGTTGACCAGAGCACACGTCAGCACACTTTCTAATCAGTGCCCCACGAACAGGGTTGGTGAGCCTTTTCCATTCCCAAATTCAAACATGTCAGATTCACGAGCTTTTTTTTCCACATCCTCGTTTACGAAATAGACAGGACTTACCCGTCTGCAGTTCGCTCGGCATGGTGGGAGGGGCTGTACTGATTGAAAGGCCTGACAGCGAGTCTTCAAGGCCAGAGGGAAGTGTGGTGGCGGTAGGAGGCGGGGTCACGGCAGACAACTGGACCTGAGGGATTATTTATTCCTTTTTACAGCGACTAAAAGACTCCGCTTGTCGGAGTGAAACGTTCACATCATGAGAGTGAAGTGCAGTAAGACCTCAGTGAATCCGTCCTTCAACGGACCGACAGGCTCGCCAGAAGCATTCCCCGGGAAGGAGATCTTCTTCCCCTCCTCAAAAGGTCGCGTGGGAATCCGATGCAGGTATCCGTAGCCAATCCCGCATCCGAGGCTGTGGCGGGGGAGCAAAATGATCCAAAACAACAAGGATGACATTTCAAGTCAAACCTATCGGAGATGAGCCCGGCTTGAAAATCACCCGCTGACGTGCTTTTGGGAGACCAACATGACAGACGACAAGTAATTGCTGCGAGATGGCATATCGAGTGTCTGATGCTTACTACCCTCAATGCCTAATGATCTTGAAAAAAATTAATAATTTAATAATGTGAAATAGTTGCTAGTCAACAAAAAAGGTCCCTGATATTAAAAAAAAAATGTTGGGGGCACTGGTTTAGCATGGTGACAAACCAGCCTGATCACCACACGTATATATAAAAAAAGGATATTGTCAACATTATTATTATGATGATTATTATTATTATTATTTTTTTTTTAAATACAAGGAACAAAAGTCTTGGTTGGTGTCTAATGCGTACATTTGCTGGCTCCATTTGACTTTGGCCAAGTGTTTTTTTCACCGTGTTCTGTACTCCCAACGATACTTCTCAACTGTTCAAGTGAGGCCCTTAAGCAAAAAGAACAATTGTGTTTTATTGCCTGCAACTGTTTTAATTAAATGACGACAAAGGGTTTCCCAAAGTATCGTCTCGCTTCTTCTCAAAGTCCAAATCCCCAAAGCGCGCCGCCATAAATGAAATGGAATGTTTTGTATTACGGCTTGGGGAAAAAGCCGCTTGAACTAACAACATCTGCCGTAAACAGACTCATTACCTCCTCGGTTTGTTTGTTACTAGCCCAG
Organism: Hippocampus comes; assembly: GCF_001891065.2. NCBI lineage: Eukaryota > Metazoa > Chordata > Actinopteri > Syngnathiformes > Syngnathidae > Hippocampus > Hippocampus comes. The sequence goes on along the minus strand of NW_017805531.1, from coordinate 172,622 downwards.
TTCAAGATGTTTCTCCTAATTGGAACCTTGATCCCGTCATTGTTGGAATGTTCCAAACACAAGACAAGACTTCCTCCAAAAGAAAAACTTTGCACACACACAAGATGTTACCTTGTCGGGCTGAACGATTCATCAAATGAAGTTTACATGTCATTGTTTCGTGAAACATCAAAAAAACGATAAAGCCACGAGACAAACACACGGAGTGTTGCGGCGCCTCCCCCTTAAAAACGTAACACACGAAACCAGTAACCGAGTTACAATGTGTGCGCAGTCACACCCCTAATTACGATTCAAAGTCTTCTATGAAGCGAATGGATGTTTTGGGAATGCGGAAAGGAAGCCGGAACACCCGCAGAAAACCCACGCGAACACCACACAGAAAGGCTGCAATAGAGATTCGAAGCCTACACCGCCGAACTGTGAGGCGGGCGGAATAAATGCTTCATACAAAAATTAAATGAGAGACTGGAATCAAATGGCCTCGACGTTAGACAACACTGCCGAGATGAATCAATTTCATCACACTTGCATAAATTGGAGCGGATTACCTTCCCTCTCCTCCCCAGGCACCGTTGGGTGTGATGACCACCTCCCTGCAGTTGTCGGTGTCGGTGTTGTACACGTAGAGCTTCAGGCCCTTCCCCTCGTGGCTCTCGATCAAGGAGAACAAATCCTCGGACTGCACGGGGAAAAAAACGCAGTCGTCACGACCGGAGGACCCATCATGACAGCGTGCGAGAGCAACATGTCTGGACATCCTGTTGCGATCGCCCACCTCGTTCATGACAGTGTCAGCTCCAATGATGTAGTCGGTGTGTGGTCTCAAACCGGCGAGGGCCGCGGGCGAATTTGGCTCCACCTCCTGCGAAGAGCGCGGCAAGTGAGCGTTTGGGGAGTTGGTTAGCGAGACGGCCACGACGGTGAGGTCTACGTACAAGAACGTGCCAAACGTTCTCGTTGGCTCCTTCAAAGCTGCAGAAGCGAATGGAGACGCCGAGCAAGCCCTGACCCCCCCACAGGTTGCTGGGTGTGACGGTGGACTCGCGCAGCTCCAGGGTCTTTGAAGAGTAGACCAACATCTTGACTGGTTTCTCCACGCTGGCTTTCAGAAGGTCCTTCAAGGTGTCGTTGTCCTTGTTCTGTGGAGCGGGAGTCAAATAGAAGCCACGTCGATCTATAGTACACTCAATAGGTACAGTATTACAAAACTGAAGCTTTCCAGTGTGATCGGGCCAAGTCTTCTTGGCCCTCTTCTTTCCACCATGCAGGAAATTAAAATGTTGCCAACATGAGGAAAACGGTTGTCATTTTTGCGATTCTCTTAGTTGCTAGGAGGTTCAGAAAAGCCACTTAAATCTATAGTGAGAACATCGCTAAACTAGCAACATGGCAGAAACAAGCAGCTTGCTTTCTACTCCATTTCACTGTTGACTTACCAGTCGGGTGTTATTGATGGAGACAATGAAGTCAAAAAAAGGTTCCAGTCCTGCACGGTGACCTGGGGAGTTCTCCTGAACCTGCAAGACAGAAAGTAAGCATGAGTATAAGGAATTGGACCTCTGAATTTTATGTGAATCACAGTTAGAAAGTAGTCGCAAACACGGAACCTTAGTCTTCAAGCGAACATTGATGATACCAAATAGGATGTAAAGGTTTTTAATTTGTCTTTTTTTCTGCCAGTGCAAGTGAATGTCAATGGCATACAACTGCCAAAATTGGCATTTAGCTCACGACGCGAACATTAAAATAAACCTATACATGGACAGTAGCGCAATTGTCTAAAAACTTTCATATTTCCAAGCACATTTTGAATATTCTGCATGACATAAAATAGGTTCCACACCCCATCTGATGGATGTCAACCAGCCTTGGCAGGTGTCATTCACTGTAGCCGCGTAGCATGTAGCTTTTAGCAACTGTAATGCTTCAGGCAAGTATGTTTGACATGTTGCCACTCGTAGGGCTCAAGTAGCAAACATGACACAAAAATGACAAAGCCCCACGTGAGATGTGTGGTTCTCCACCACACAGGCCCGACGTGACATCCAGTTTCTTAGTCAACACAGTGCTGGCAAATGAGCAATGCTAGGCTACGTGCTAGGAGCAGGATTTCGCTCCGGATATGCGTGCAAAGAACTCACCCGGAGGACGTGGTAGCCCTCGGAGCCACCTCCCGGTATCTCCACACTCTGCGATCCTCCCATGATCGAGCTGTCTTAAGGCTTTTGCAGGTTTTATGGCAAACTGATTCCGACGAACGATCAAGTACCCGACTACTTGTACTCACCGGGTACACGTCGTCAAATGGGTAGTCATCTGCTGCGCATGCGCCGTTACGTGGCAGGAAGTACTGCAGACGCCAGCGTTCTCGGGTTGGAAATATTAACGTCCCAAATTCCTATCTATCATCAATCACTCAATCAGTCAATTAATAAACATGTTGAAAGTTGCATCTTGAAATTGTCTTTGTAAACATCGGTGAATTGGTCACTGACAAATAAAGGTATGGTGGCGCTCAAGAGACAGTGAGGGACAATTGCACTTTAACTGTTCTAAGCAGAAGACCCACCTGACAATTTTTCTCGCCTCACACAATGACAGATGTTGGCAAGTCATTCGGCAACATGTCCTGCACAATCACGCTGTCACGTCAAAACTTAGATTCGATGCTTCTAGGTTGGCAAACTTGGCAGCCTTTTACACGCTGTAATTATGGGGTGTCGCGTGTATAATTTTGCAATATTATTTTTTTTATTACATTTTAAAATCAGTTGATAACAATAAATTATGGGAAAAGGGGAGCTCCGTGAATCCTTTCTGAATGCGCCGTACAATATGATCATTTTATTATGAGCGCTTCAGACACAAGCCACACGTTTCATTAGTATAAAGAGAGCTCTTGTTTGCAGGCCTTCTGCAAGTCATTTACACGTACACTCTACGGTAATGCATGACAAACACTTGTTTTTCAAAATATATGCTGTCATTTGTTTAAGTTTCATGTAAATACTATAAACATGACAAATATATCATGTACTACTGTAATGGCATTATTATATGGCGACGATTATTTTTCTCGAACTTGTCATAGTGACGATAAAACCTTACATTGTAGTTCAACAGTCGTGACTTTGCTCAAAAGGTGAAATATGAAGACCTAATTCTCACCACCAGGGGGCGCACGTATTCTTTTTTTCAGCGCCACGATGACCTTCCGATATTTTAATGAGGTCGTTCGGAATGTGATGAAACTCTGCAACCTTTCTATCTTTGGCGCGGAGTTACTGATTCTTATTATGTTCTCCCATCCCTTCCTAAAATCCGTGATGCTTCCCTGGACATTTCAAACAAATAAACAAATAAGCAGAATGGTTCTTCAAGCCGCATTGATGCACCAAAGCATTATTGTTGATGTCTTTGCCGTGATGATTATTATTATTATTATTATTATTATTATTATTATTATTATTATTATTATTATTATTATTATTATTATTATTATCATTTGATGCAAGAGAGCGGGGGACTTATGGCAAAGCAAGCAAATTTGATTAAGAACTAGAATCTGACATCTCTGATTAAAATGTACTGCTGACCAGTAGAATCGGTATGACAACAAACAACAATGCAGGACAATGTGACACACAGCCTGGAGCTAAAAAAAATGTATTCATGCGTGTACGTGTGTGCGCGTGCGTGCGTGCATGCGTGCATGCATGTGTACGTGTGTTGTGCTTCAAATATAAGACAGAAATTGAAGACTCATTCACTCAAGTTTATTAGACTTTATTAAACATTTTACAGAGACGCTGTTTTAATTTTTTTGTTAAAGTGCCACCAGATAATCTCCTGGGTAACATTCCTTACAGCTATATTAATCTCAAAATCAAACTGGTCACATAAAGGAGTTCCTGACAACAAACAAGTTTCAATAGGATTTATGCAATTCAAATCATGGTCCCTGGTTACCATCAATGGTAAATTAAATATCTCATAATACACATCCATTGACAATGGAAGAAAGGTGAACCTAGTGCAAAGACACAAAGAGGAGCTCCTCAAACAAGATATTCCATTGAGCTCCCATAATACCAGAAATACATTAAATATGTATTACAATAAATATATTATATTACAGTAAATGCGTTTGAATTCTGACCGATTCTTCCTACCCGTTCTCCAGAGGAGAGTACATTCTCGCATTACTATGCTACTCGCTTACCCAGAGGAACACAGACTGTAGGTTTCTTTCTCCGTCCCGTCGGAAGGCCAGTCAGTCACCTCAGACATTCAAAGACTCACAATCACATCAGTAAACGCACGATAGAAATTGCATCGCAGTTGAGGGTCACACGTTACAAACATCGATAACTTATGGACGAGGAATAATGACTTGCACTATTTCCGCTCTATACTTTCTTTGGCCAACAAAGTCAGTGTTATTTCAATTTCAAATTTACAAATCATCACCATGTACGACACGTGAAGATACATTGACATGAAAATACCTGAATCTGTCGACAATGAGAATGCAATAGTTCCGATATCATCAAATAGGAATAAATATTCTTTGAGAACACACATACGGGTATCACGTGATTGCATGAAACAGAAAATGAGCCGGCATTTTAAAATCATGATCACAGACAGAAGAACTACCAACATGGTCGTGACCTGTCTCGCTTCCAGAAGATGACAGATCCAAGCGGCCGGATGTTCCTCTCAGCATTTAGTACCTGTGCTGTACGCACATACTGTCGTCATTATGTTATCTTTAATCCATTTCTCTAAAATACTTCTATATACACACGGGGTGCCACCCGCACTCTTGTTTTTTTACACAAGAATAATTTTGTGATGCTTGTCAGGTTTGGAGCTGTGCTTTACTGCTTTTCGCTCACACGAGCGCACACACACACACACACACACACACGTTGAACAACAATCTACATTAAAATGACACTAGATTGAACACACGCAGTACAAGACTTCCCACCAGCACACATCCATCAGTTACCTGAAACTATGTCGCCATATACGGAGCTAAAGGAGGACAAATGTGTGTGCGGGGAGCAGCGGGTCAGGGGGGGGTGTAGTCTTATTGTTGGGTTCTCTCCTCAGGATGATGTGCCATCGGAAAACAACACGGACAACACTGGAGCAGTGCGAAAAGGGGGTCTACAGGTCACGACCCAGCCTCTCTATCTCATCAATGAGGAAGTCGATGTCAGATTGGGTGGCCGCATGGTTGGAGACGACCATACGGAAGAAGTTGACTTTATTGCCCTGAGGCTGGTAGCCCACCATGGTGGTACCTGACTCCATCATCATGGCCTTGATCTTTGGTGCAACCTGGCGATGAAAAAAAATAGATAAATAAAAAAATGAAGCTCGGGACGAGAGCCGTATGGGACATTTCGAGATGACGTCGCATGTTTATCTGGGTGGCAAACGCCCAATTGAGTTAAACGATTGCTTATGTGTCAGCTTGAAGGCGGTCTTGTGTTCTTCTCTGCATCACAATTTACAAGTCCACTCGATTTATTATCCTCACCCACACGTTCCGCTGGATTTATTTGAATTTTTTTTTTTTGGGGGGGGTGGAATTTAAAAAGAAAACCGTAAGCTTTGGGGATCTATCTGTTTTTGTTATTGTTTAACATCAGGTCAGAGGTAGCCACATTCTTTTTTTTTTGCCACCCAGAACTTTTCTGGCTTCGATCATTTACCACCCTGATGAAAATTGCTTTAATCTCTCTTTGGTAACAATATTAACAGAGGCATCTCACTCTGTGGAGCTTCTCCCGCCTCTCCTCACTGTCTGGCATTCCCCTCAGGCTGGGTGGGATGTACCAGAAGCAAACGTTGGTGTGCTGAGGCTGGGGGCGGAAATGGTCACAAGTGCATTAAACTCAAGATGGAAGACACAGAGCGACGTTAAAACCAAATGAGGACGGCTTACCACGCCATCAAACACCATCTCATACCCCTCCCTGTTCTTGATCTTGTTGTACAGGTACTGAGACAAATCCAAGCACCTGTCAATGTGCTGCTCAAACCCAGTGGTGCCCTGTGAGGGGAAAAAGTGCAGTAAAAATGTGAAAGGAGCACTCAAAGGGGCCCGTCATGACGCGAAAACGATGGCATGGCTTTTACATATTTGTGTGTTTGTGTAAGCTCGTTTTAAAGCCGTATGTCCAATTTTACCTTCGCCTTCCACATGAGCCAGAACTTAAATATGTCCACATGCCGGCCACATTGGATGGCTTTGTCCCCAGTGTCGTACGTGACGTCGTACTGCTTGTCTTGTTGGAACAAATAACCGGCGCACATGGAGTTGCACCCGCCCATCAGTCCCTGAAAAACACACGTCACATTCAAATCTCTGTTCAGCTTTTCCCATGACTCCTCTGCTCAAGACTCGCTGGGAAAACAGAAAGAGAAATGAGCTCTCAAGTCCTGATGGTACAATGCGCGTCGCTACCAAGGTGACCCTGCGGAATGCGACTTATTCAGTGCGCGAGCTCCGTAAGCTTACCTTCTCCCTAACGAGGATGGCGGAGCACTGGAGCGGCACGCCCATCATCTTGTGAGGGTTCCACGTGACAGAGTTGGCTCTGCAAAGTTTCCGTTGCATTGAATTGACCGGGAATACAGGGAGCACACTGCCGTTTCCGGAAATTACCTCTCAATCCCGTTGAGTTTATGGCGGTGCTTCCTGGACATCAGCAGGCCGCCACCCCACGCTCCCTTCGAAGATAAGGCAACACTTTTTTTTGCCGTGCATCAGTGCATATTAGGTTGATATAAATGATGACAAAATGATGTTTGAGACTTACGTCAACGTGCAGCCACAGGTTGTACTTCTCGCAAATGTCCGCAATCTCATTGATGGGGTCAAAGGCACCGTAGACGGTGGAGCCACCGGTGGCGTTCACAAATAATGGCACGTAACCCTGCGAAAGGCGCGCACGCTTAACACTTGGCGATCACGAACGTTAGCGACAGAGCAAACAAGGAAGAGGAAAGTCAAATAAAGAGCCCACCTTTTGTTTGGCGTCAATGATCTTAGCCTCCAGATCCGCAGGAATGACCCTCCCCCTGAAAGAGTGGGACAACACTTAAATACGGGGCTCCCAAAAGTCACGACACGCTTCCTTTTTTTTTTTTTTTTCTATTTTGTTTCAGGTATCGGTTAGATGGGGTCTGGCCATCAGCATTTGACAGTTTGCATTTTTTGTCAGCATATCGTTCCACTCGCCGCGGTTCACCAATTGATTTCTTGCGGCCTGCCAAGACGTTTTTCTTCCCCTAACCGCAGTTCTGTTCTTGTTCGAGAAGCTTTATGGCACTGCTCACTCTGCTTCAACACTCAGCGCAATTTATGCAATACTTGACACGTTTCTCTCAACGGTTTCTCTTTTCTCGACCAAAGCACACAGCCGATGGCCTGCTACCACTACCACCGCGGATGAAAACGCCAACCTCCTTGATTAGGCATTTGCACAAAGCCAAAGAAAGTCGATCCCACTGGAATTCAGCCTCAGCAAATGTTCGATTGAGCAGACGCTTCGGAGAGTGATGAAGCTCCACCCGTAACGATTTGCGGTTGTTAAGCACGATATTCTTTCGCTTGAAGCCTTTGAACAAACGAGCTTGAGAACTCTCTGGAGAAGGCCTTTTGTCGGAGCTCCGTGTTTTCATCGGCGACAGTCGTAGCGGGCTTTACACGGCGTGAATGATCAACAACGGATCCTGTTCAGGGAAACTTGCCATAAATTGTACCGAGCGTTGGAGCAGTGCGATAGCCATAAAGCTTCTTAAATTGGCGCTAAATTGCAGTCGGGGACAGAAAAACAATTTTGCAACACTGCTCCAAGGTCAATTGGCGAGCCACGGGCACGGCAACGCGATGCTTACAAAACCTGCAAAGCCAAAAGCTGTCAAAGGCCTCACATTTGTTCAAATGAACTGAAACTAGCAAATAAATAATTAAAACAAAGTCAATACGTTGAGGCCTCGGGAACAAGCCTTGTGAGAGAATCAATGTGCAGCTGTTGACTCTTTACTGCATTCCTTCATTTTATTTTTCAAATGGACTTTATGCGTTACCTCTCATCCGTGCTCAGCAGAATCACATTCTCGGTGCCAAATCCCAGAGCAGCACCGGCTTTCTTGATGGAGTAGTGGCTCTGCAGGAACAAAACGCGTCAGTTCACAGTGACTCGCTTATTGACACGGTTGCTCAATAAGCCATCAAGGGCGATGGAGCTTTTGTGGCCTAATCATAGCTTTGCAGTTCTGTAAGGCCGGGTTGGGGAAAATATTCCGACCTGTTCTGTTCTAAGCCCGCCTACCAAGCATCAATTTAGCCATAAAATCATTTCATTAAAATTTCATTCATTCATGTCACTACATAATTGGTGTATTGATTTATGATGAATAAACAAAACAATGTAAATCTAATCATTTAAAAATGCTTTCATTAGTCTATTAAATAATTGCCTGATTATTTGTAACAAAATGATAAATGATAAATACAGTCCAAATAATTATTTACTTTAATAAAAGAGTGATCACAATAATTGATTTGTTTATTGTTAAAATAAACAATTTTATGAACATGTTTCACCATCCTTTTTTTTTTTCTTCAAATGACTTGGCCCATTTGTCTTTTTTACGAAATCGAGCTTTCCCCCACCCCCTTCTCCAATGACATTAATTAAAAGTAAACTTCTCCAACATACATGTTCCGATGTGAACAGAACCAGACGAGGAGCAGCAGACATGCCCTTGGTCTTGACCTCGGGGAAATACTTGTAACGAGCGATCATCACACTGTACATGTTAGAAATAGCGCCCCCTATGGAGCAGAAGAGACATTCATGTTTCAAACGGAAATCTGGCTCAATCAAGTGACACAAACCTCAGTTCGCAAACCACCATGTTTAGGAACCAATTTTATTTTTTTAATGCTTCACTTAGTCCCAACATCCAACCAAACTCTGTTTGGCTTTCCCCCGCACAGCATAAACATTTTTAACACTGAGCATCTGTAGTTCACATCCAGATATGTATCTTTTTGCTTTTTTTTTTAATCTAAATTAACTCGTATGGCTCCCTCGAACGTGAAAAGTGCAAGTAATAGCACTATTAGGACTGTCGGGAACAAAACGTATAGTACAGTAAAGTAGCTCAAATGTATTGATGGGATTGTCTGAACATATAAAATACAGACTAATTGCTAAAAACAGGACATGTTTCCCAATAATGCCATGGGGAATTGACTTGCGCATGCGCAATTGTGCACGACAGCCACTTAACAGGTGGAGAGGACGAAGCTAAACAAAGTGAATTGTCCATTTGTGACCGCCAAGAGTGCTTGAGGCGCACAATGGTGCATGTCAATACCCGTGGCATTATGGGAAAAATTCTGTATGTATATCGCCCCGTCAAAACTGTTTACTGTTTAGAGGAAGATGTGAAGCAAAATAATGGAAACTAATATTATAGTAACGAACATTATAGTTCGGTCTCACACCACACGGTGGCGCCTCTTTAATTTCTTACCTTTTCTTTCAACTTCCGGAATACACTTTTTTGTTGTTGTTGTCATGGACCCCTGTGCTCTTAAGTGACTTGTGGTAAAGCTGAGCGACTGTTACATTTATCTTTGTTCCACTGCTAATCCCCCTCGATTTTTTTATTTAATTTTTACAGTAAAAGACAAAAGTACCCATATTTTCTGTTCTGTTGTTGCTAACCTGGCGAGAAAAGGCCGTCTCCCTCGCCACCGGGCCAGCCAATCATCTCTCTCATCTTCTTCAGGGTCAGCTGCTCCATTAAAACAAACACCGGAGCGATCTCGTAAGTAAACCTGTCAATCACAAGGCATAAAATGCTCGCATCAGCACATCGTGGGTCATCGCGGCACCGTCTGAGTCATTAGCAACCACGACTTGAGGAAGAAGAGAGCATTTTGTATGCGAGCGCATAAATAGCGATTGGTTTTCCTTTAGCTCCTCCATAATTCCATCCGCAGAGCGCAAATCGGAGCCTGTGCCGACTGAGCTAATTAAAGCGTGCGATAGGAGTCTTACAGGCGGCCAACATTCATATTCAAATGCCTTGTGAAATCCTTTAGTAGTCTAATTAAAGCACACAATGCTGCGATGGCTATCTGTCAATCCTGCCAACCTCAGTCACAATTCCGAATGCTGCTGATTTGACAGCTGAGAGGGCTTCGGTGTGTGTTTGGGAAAGATAACGCGTGTGTCTGTGTGTGCGCGTGTGTTGACCACAACATACGAAAAAAATGTGATAATGAATTCCCCTGTATAGTTGAATGAAAGAAAACGATTAGAAGTCACAGGGATGAAAGCGGTGTTGGACAACAAAAGAAATGCGGAAAGAAGTGAAAGTTGGTGAAATGTGTCACATAAATCTTTCGGTAGCCGACACCCACTCCACACCTCCCACACTGGTTGATCTCTCTTTGTAATGAGGCCACTTAGGGCACTACCATTACCATGGAAAACATCTTGTTCGCAATTACTCGGCATGTTCTGCAGCGCAGGAAAAGCTTTGTGTTTTTGTGTGCAAAAAGGAGGCGAGATTAAAAGAGAGAGAGAGAGAGAGAGAGAGAGAGAGAGAGAGAGAGAGAGAGAGAGACAGCAAAGAAAAAGGAGGGGGAGGGAGGGGGTGACTTTCATGAGAGGACATTGAAAAGACATTAGGGGTTCCACTGCTAATCCCCCTCGATTTTTTTATTTAATTTTTACAGTAAAAGACAAAAGTACCCATATTTTCTGTTCTGTTGTTGCTAACCTGGCGAGAAAAGGCCGTCTCCCTCGCCACCGGGCCAGCCAATCATCTCTCTCATCTTCTTCAGGGTCAGCTGCTCCATTAAAACAAACACCGGAGCGATCTCGTAAGTAAACCTGTCAATCACAAGGCATAAAATGCTCGCATCAGCACATCGTGGGTCATCGCGGCACCGTCTGAGTCATTAGCAACCACGACTTGAGGAAGAAGAGAGCATTTTGTATGCGAGCGCATAAATAGCGATTGGTTTTCCTTTAGCTCCTCCATAATTCCATCCGCAGAGCGCAAATCGGAGCCTGTGCCGACTGAGCTAATTAAAGCGTGCGATAGGAGTCTTACAGGCGGCCAACATTCATATTCAAATGCCTTGTGAAATCCTTTAGTAGTCTAATTAAAGCACACAATGCTGCGATGGCTATCTGTCAATCCTGCCAACCTCAGTCACAATTCCGAATGCTGCTGATTTGACAGCTGAGAGGGCTTCGGTGTGTGTTTGGGAAAGATAACGCGTGTGTCTGTGTGTGCGCGTGTGTTGACCACAACATACGAAAAAAATGTGATAATGAATTCCCCTGTATAGTTGAATGAAAGAAAACGATTAGAAGTCACAGGGATGAAAGCGGTGTTGGACAACAAAAGAAATGCGGAAAGAAGTGAAAGTTGGTGAAATGTGTCACATAAATCTTTCGGTAGCCGACACCCACTCCACACCTCCCACACTGGTTGATCTCTCTTTGTAATGAGGCCACTTAGGGCACTACCATTACCATGGAAAACATCTTGTTCGCAATTACTCGGCATGTTCTGCAGCGCAGGAAAAGCTTTGTGTTTTTGTGTGCAAAAAGGAGGCGAGATTAAAAGAGAGAGAGAGAGAGAGAGAGAGAGAGAGAGAGAGAGACAGCGAGGAGAAATAAAGAAAAAGGAGGGGGTGACTTTCATGAGAGGACATTGAAAAGACATTAGGGCTAATAAAAAAATATATAAAAGTCTTAAAAATGGAGAGCTGGCGCGAGGCAAATCGAATGATGAAGAAAAAAAGAAAAATACATCATGATTAGCCTCTATGAATTGCATACATGCACGCATACGCTCTCTCTCTCATATATATATATAAGGAGATCAAACAAATATATTCCAATCTCAGACACAAAACCTCTTTAAAATTCTCTTCCCTGCGAGTCATTTCACGCCATAATGACAATGATGGTGATGATTATCACAATCAGAGCCAATCATGGGTCTTTTGAGGGTGAAAATTACCCCTCAGTCACCTGGCAGTCTCCAGGGAAAGCCCCTAAATGCCCTTATTACCATCATCAAGGGCGCTCCTTGCGTGCGCGAGTCTCTTTGAATGTGTGGCTTTTATGTGACTAACCCCGTGACACGCATCGTGCCTCATCGCCTCTGCGGCGTGCAGCCCCCGCCGACTCCGACCATGTCCAAGGGGGACAATGCAACGAGCGGTCCGCGGGGAGCCGCAGCAGCCACTTTCCACAGTGTGGCAGGGTTTTGTGGGGCGCCCGAGGACATTGTGTGACAGTGTGGGGCCCAGCTGGCCTATCTGCTAAGACCAGCTCACAATGAGCCCGCAGTCAATGGACTGGAAACTCTTGCTGCTGTATCTGGGACAGCCAGAACTGGTGTGAGTGTAAAAACTGGTGTCATTAGGAAAGTGTACACGTGCTCATGGATGGATGGATGTGTGTGTGTCTGTGTGTGTGTGTGTTTGTGTGTGTGTGTGTGTGGTCCGACAACATGCTGACGTAGAGGAGGGGGTGGTTGTAAGAGTAATGTTTTGAGAAATCGCATGCGTTGTCTCAATCTGTGTTGATTATCTCTGCATTGAGCTTTTATTCCTAAACGAAGTAGGTAAAATAAATGACTGCTGAAATATTCCCAATACATACTGTACAGAGCTGAAAAATAATAATCATGAATATTATCATTAATAGTGATATCCTAATAAATTAATACGATTATTCACTGAGTTCAAAACTGTATTTATTCTACCCTGTGGCCTCGTAGTAAAAGACTGCAGGTACAAGACTGGCCTGCCTGCAGTCCAGACCTGTCTCCGATTGAAAATATGTGGCAAATTATGAAGCATAAAATTTGATAACTGAGACCTATCTATCTTTCCATCCATCCATCCATTTTCAAATCCGCCTCTCTTCGGGTTCTGTACTTTCTATCGCTTCATAATTCTCATTTATTTTTCCTCATTTTATTCCTTGAAAGCCAAAACCAAAAGAAGAGGCTACGTGTGAGCGATTCGTCATTCAGACGTTACACAATGTCAATGTCAAGAATGTTTTTTACGTTTTTTTTTTTTTCTTTTCTTTATTGGGACTAAATACATTTGGGTGTGCCTGTGTGGCGAAAAGGTGTGAAGTTGATGTGGTTCATGCCCTCGATCAGACCAGGCCTCAACGTAGCCGTGAGCCGGGATCAATATGCAATCTAACCACCCCTGCGGCGGGACAGACTGTGATACACGGAGCCGCTCGACGGCTGCCAACACTCTCCCAACTCACAAGTCTTTACGGGGGAAAAAAAATTGCATTTACAATGACAAGCGGTGCTCCACTGAGCCAAGTGACCTACAAACTGCAGATTCTGTCACGGCATGCAGAGGGGGGGTTCTCCCTTTATGGTTCATGGTGTCAACAAACACAAGCACGCCAATAAAGACGAACACGTATGACTTACATGTTGGTGTTGGCAGTCGAGGTGAGCCACTCCCCTGCCAGACCGATGATGTCTAAACCCGAGGACAACTGGTTGAAGAAACGAGGGTGACCTAGAGAGAAGCAAAGGTACACATCACAACCGGTTGTTGAACAGCAACTAAGACATGAGGACGGAAGCATTTTAATTGTCTGGGACGATGCTACTGCAATCACCAATAAGCTAACTTCACGTCAATTTGTGTCTTTTGTAAGGCAACTAAACCTAAATGGTTTGTTGCACCGCTCTGGTAACAAGGTGATAATTTGACAGCCATTTAGACTCAAGGTGCATGCACACACACTCAGCCTCAACAATGCCTACAGCCTAAATGCAGTCATGGATATAAATAGCATGCAAATGTGGTGTTCGTAGGCCCACATGATCAGTAGGTGTTGTAGTGAAGCTGCGCTTGGTCACAGCACTAGGTGCGCCGATGCTATTGAAGGAGATGCAAAAATGACAGTGACAATCTGTCAGAAGAGCCAATCGTTATAATTTGCTACGATAGTACAGTCACACCGCAGATTGCACTCGTGTAAAACTGCACCGTATCATCTTGAGAGGTGTTTATAGGCCTCAAGTGATGCGTTTAATTCATCCTGTGAAAATGCTTAAAACTCAAAATGAAATGAAACGCTACTAATCCGTTTCAACTTCGCAAAACAGCAGCAAAAAAAATCCATACATACATTAAAAAGAATGTAATGTTGTCGTTTCAACAGGCCAGGATTAAAAAGACCAATCGATATAATGAACACAGTGTGGTAGTCATTTTCAAATTTTTATCCCTGCAAGTATTGTTATATTATCTGTTGACATAATTTTCCCCACCATTTGTGTTCAGTAATCTTTCGCATAAAGGTTTATGCAAAACTCTGTGACGCCAATGCTGTAGAGTGGTCTGTCTATCCCGTTTTGCAATGTTTGTTTGGAAGAGGCTAAGGCAAATTTGTGGACTGTTTGACACTTCCCTATCCCCCCAAAAAAGGCTTGCATATTGCATGAATATTTGCAATACTAGTAGTTGAGCGTACAGTATTGGAGTTATCGTGTAAAAGAGTCGGACATGCATAGCTGCAGACTACACCAGGATGTGGAGTTCACATTCAATGCCAGGGCCAGCTCCTGGTCTCATCCAAGCAATCAGGAACCTCCGAATTATAGATGACATAGACGCAAAGTGATATACGATATGAAACCCAAGGGACAGTTTGAGCGTTGTCACTTTAACAGCTGCAAACAGGCCGCGGTAGGACGCCCTGAGGCGACACTTACTTTAATAAGTGAGACGGGAGAGCACAGGGACGTAGTACACCACGGGGGCAATAAATAAGGCAGTCGACTGCCAACAGATTGTTTGAAAGCGGGGGAACTGAATTTGACTTTGCATTGGCGTCATGAATTCACCTTTCCTCCACCATTAATTGGCCAAGAGCGTTTATCAACGATGGGGTTTCGCACACCATCACAGCCTTCTGAACCCCCACCCCACCCCAGTCCCAATTAATCTGCTTTTATGCAAATATACCATAAAGCCTCTTGGTCCAGATATGGTGTTGTACATTTTTTTTATCCATTTCGTTGCCGCCTACCTGTCCGCACACCATATTTGAGCGTGTCCCTGCAGTCCACCAGGATCTGCTCCAGAGACTCGGGCTGGTCGGACAGTTCCAGGTTGAAGCCCTCCATGCCCTCCAGGAGCTGGTGAGGGTGGTGGAAGTCCAGCACCTTGGTGGAGCGGTCGAATGTCTTCTTCACGTAGTTGGTCAGTATGTCAACCACCTCCAGTAAAAACTGCATGGTTGGTTCCTCGCCATTCTTTGCAGGCAACAGGTCTGGAAGACACAGGGGCAAATTATTTCGGAGTACAGCTTATTTGTTTGGGTGAAAATATGCACCTTTTTACCAACGTATTAAACACAACATTCAAATTTAATCTTTGGGAGGAAGTACTATTTTATCCATGCTTGTGTTTCGGTCAATATGCATCTTCTCAACTCAGGAAGAATCATGTACATGTGTTGACGATACTTTTTTTTTTAAATACGAGCTGCACTGCATGAAATAATGATGAGCGGATCGATCAAAACATATTCAGTCTTGAAATAGCTGGAAATTCGGCTTTTTGACCATGCAACCCAAGAAAATCTCTCTATGTACACACATATATATATATATAT
>NW_017805531.1:141395-156693 GCF_001891065.2 Hippocampus comes | reverse complement strand
TATATATATATATGCATTGCCAACTTTTATTTAAATAAGGTGAATTATAACACTTTCATTATTCCCATATTTTATTAGCATACATTTAAGGCTGATAGAAATCACGTTTTTATTGTGCAGTTGTGAGTGATTTTATCTTTCCAAAGAGTGTTCATAAAACAATAATTACTGAATTAAACTTTTTTTTTTGGGGGGGGGGTCTACATTTGTAAAATTGTTTATTTGATTTTAAATGTAATAGTGTGAATGATGTACCATCATTTTTTTCTCTTTTTTTAATTCTTTTTTTTTTCTGCTCACCTCGGGCAAACAGGTTTGAGAAGTCGGTCTCGGTGCGTCGGAACCGAGCGTCCCTGTCACTGTTGTCGCAGGAGAGCAGGTTCTTCTGACTCAGTCTGCCCTTCTCCTCCAAGCTGTTGTTTTTCTGCAGGAACCCTAGTGTGTTGCACGGCGATGTGCACGAGTTATCACCAAACATCTCCATCACGCAATATTTCGAGCTGTAAAAATGTATAAATTTGAATGTAAAAAAAAAAAAAAAGCGTCACTAGTCTAGCAGTGCTTTGCCATCATTTTAAACCAACGAATTTCTGGTGGAGGCCAACCTAAACCAAACCTTGGCTATAAACCACACCCGCGTCTCTCTCTCTCTCTCTCGGGACTATTGTAACAATATAATCAGCGACATGCGCGCGCTCGCGCACGCACACACACACACACACACACACACACACTAACGCGCGCACGCACGTACGCACACTGATCGACTCAGTGATCCCGACAGCTTCCGGCTATGGCCCCGTACCGCCAGTAGACACACACACCCATAAAGAGGGTTAATGAAGGATGCCAGAGGCGCAGCATGTCTGCTTCCACTATATAGGCCTGCACGGTGATTGATCCGCTCCCGCGTGAAGGCCATAAGGCCCGCCTAATTGCGCAAAATAAAATACAAGTTTATATTGACAAAAAAAAAGGGGGGAATTAACACAGCATTTGGATTTTCTATCATTTTCAGTTCACATTTAGAAATAAAGGGAATTCCAATATCACACCTTCAAAATCAATATCTGAAGTCACGACGCTCTAAATCCATTGAAATGTAATTACATGAATCTAAAATCCATTTGTCAATTTCCCATAGATCATAATCGCAAAAAATATCCCACATTTTGTTTGTTAGTCGGCTGTCTGGTAAATGTCTTCTTAATTAACAAACATTAAGATTTTTAATTATGAGTTCACATTTGATAGCTGCGAATATATGTTCTGTCATTTCTTAACAAAAAAAAAAACCCTCACTAAATTGTGACCTATGTAACTTTACATTTACAATAATTTATCTGACCGTGGGTGCTTGCGAGCATATTTTTCCTGTGCTGTCTGAAGTCGGTTTGTCGCCGAGTTTGTTGAATGCAAAAGACATGCGGAGGATCCGGGGGCGGTCAGAGTGGGTGAGAGGAGCGCTCATCATCAGACCCACGGGGTAATGTCCACTGACCTTTCCAAGATGATAACGCACTGTGACAGTTTTGTTCTCACTGCCTCTACAGTGGCCTATTTTCGAAGGGCGGGCAAATGGCCGCGAACGCAAGAAAAATCGCGACACGGTGGAATGTTTGGGAACACTCAGCCGACGCCATCGGAAACCAACAAAATGTCACGAGCTGCAATGTATGAAATAGTTGACACTGTAAAGGCAGTCATGTTTATTTGATTGACCTGTAGATGTATTGACAGCGTCATAATGAGGTGTGTTTTGACAGCGGAACGACGAATGCAAATATTACTCACAATCATGAACGACAGTCATTCAAATTAAAAGCACCTTGTTGGATCCATTGGATTTATTTGATTATGTATTTATGTATTTAGCCAGTAATGTCATTCCTATTTACGGCCGTGACATACAAGGTGGCGTTCAGTACGGCGCTCAGTGAATTAATTTGCATGTCAAGGCACACGACTGCGCGCTCGTTTACTGCAGTGGGACTACTTGTTGTTGTTTATTAGGCTAGATTTTTTTTCCCCAAACAGATATTGACCGTTATTATGACTTGCACATTCGTCCTAACGAAACTCCGTCGCAAACCGAGCACCACCAAAACCTGCACGCTGATAATATTTGCAGGATGCAGGAGACAACTTACCACAAATCCTCATGCCCAGTTTCCTTGTACAGCCATGCATCCACGCATATTCGTAGGCTAAAACAGAATTAGACCTTTAAGTTTTGTGAGGTACGGCGGCGGGAGGGTGATGCAAAGGCGGCCAAGCACAGTGGAAGCGTGAGGCGGGCGACTATTTGGCCGGGTGTGTGACAACCAGACTGGATGAAACGAGGCTATCATCTCGGAGAAAACATATACAATGGATTCTGCGTCTTCTTTAATTTTTGGGAACATAATTGCATCTTATTTCGTCCTTTTTAGTCCACGAAAAGATACAAAATAATTCCCAGATTGAAGTGGTGCATTTGACTGTCTTAGTGAAAAGTCATTTTTGCTGTTGTTATAATTATCTTTTTAGGGATTCCTGTCCTGGGCAAAAGGGGTAAGCCATAACGTTTACGACCCGTAAGGCCAAATCAATAGGGACACGCTGGCTCACACACTCGCGCACGCCCATGCAGCCAAAGAGGCCGAGTGGGAATTAACACCCGTGAAATGAGCTCACGGAGGAGGGTGGAAATTAATTGAGTAAAACGCCGTGTGTGACGGGAGCGAGCTGGTGATGGTCGTGGAAGTCTACAGCAGACATTTCGAGACACTCAGAATCTCACACGAGAGCGTGGACATGCGTGAGCGGAGATGACGTCCAAGTGGAGCGAAAGCAAAGCGATAGAGTCACGGCGTGAAAAAACAAAACAAAACCAAAAAAAATAATAATAATCCAAGAGACCTTCACAACAACAACAAAGATTTTTTTTCAAGCTGTTCAAAAAGCGTTTAGGCCGAAGCGCACTCGCACGCACGCGCGCACAAGCCCACGCGCGACCACATACGCCACAAGCCATCCAGAGTGAGATGAAGCATGGAGCAGAGATAATGGCAACATCCAGCAGCAGTACGTGGGCGAGTCGTATCAAAATAATAAGCTTTATTGCCCATATGTATCCGTTCGATCATACATTTACTAAGGAAAAAATATCTAATTATTAAGAATACAAACGCCGTGCCGTTCCGTAGATATGGTGAAATTTCTGAAATGTCTAAAATATGTTTTATGTTTTACGCGTTTAATAGATGAAATAAAGATCGAATGTCACATCTTTTATTCCTCGCCTGGCGGACTGCTTTGCGCACCGCTGCACCCAGACAGACAGACAACCCGGGAGACAGACAGGCAGATGTGATGGCTCTGTTTTTAACCGCAGTGATTAACGACGGAGCCCACACAGCAAATGACCCGGGCAAGAGTCGCCCCCCCCCCTCCTCCCCAGACAAAGAAGGAGGGGTGACGGCAGAGAGGAACGAGCCAGACGGACAGAGGCAGGGTGTGAGTGTGCGCACTTTGAGCAAGGCACCCTTAGTCAGCCATGCACGGCAACTCGGCGAAGGGCGGCCTGAACTAGATGTGCCTGACCCTCGGGGGTCCATTTACAGCAAGGTGTTATATTCGCTTACTTGTGGATGAGGGTCTTAAATTGGCGGTGTTGGGGTCCTGTTCCCCGCTGGTGGTTCTCGGCTCTGACGTGGCCATCACTCTCGTCGTTTATCTGATCTCCAAGAAGGCTATTATTCAACTGCAAACAAAGCAGACCAGCGGGAACGATAAATCAGCCACTTTGTCGCGCGTATGTCAATCTGAAAGATATAACAAAAAAAATATCAATATTATTACTACTGTAATTTTGCACGTGCTATTGTAGGAACAATATATCACCCACAATAGCAGCTTGGGCACTCTTGAATACGCAATTTGGAAGCACCATTGCGCACTGACAGAACTGACACAATAAGGATAAACGCTCGCGCGGTGATAGATAACGCGCGCATCCATTTCGGAAATGCGCTGCGATATTTCTTGAACTCAATTAGCCATTAAGTTCTGTCAGAGCCGCAGTCTATCTCAGCCAATAGAAGACTGACACCTTAAAATAATAATAAAAAAAAAACGAAACGTGAGATCAAGGAAATGACACGAAGAACTCTCTTAACAAAAAAAATATCAATATTATTACTACTGTAATTTTGCACGTGCTATTGTAGGAACAATATATCACCCACAATAGCAGCTTGGGCACTCTTGAATACGCAATTTGGAAGCACCATTGCGCACTGACAGAACTGACACAATAAGGATAAACGCTCGCGCGGTGATAGATAACGCGCGCATCCATTTCGGAAATGCGCTGCGATATTTCTTGAACTCAATTAGCCATTAAGTTCTGTCAGAGCCGCAGTCTATCTCAGCCAATAGAAGACTGACACCTTAAAATAATAATAAAAAAAAAAACGAAACGTGAGATCAAGGAAATGACACGAAGAACTCTCTGGAGAAAATATGAACCCCCCCCCCCCACCACCTTTCACTTTGAGACATATTGTCCACAAGACCTTGGGTAGATGAAAGAAACACGCAGATTTTTTGGGGGGAAAAAATCAAGACACATTACATTTAAACGAAAATTGCTAAATAATCAAGATCATTGGCAAAACAACAACAACCAACACAACGGACATCTAATTCGTTTTCGGGCATTTGTTATTGTGTTTGTCCTAAATCACCCTGATGTGTAAGATGCTTTTTAAACGGAGTCCCTCTTGCTTGGAATAAGGCGCCGTGAGTATATTTACGCATAAGACACCGTGAGCGCGTCTGTGGAAAAGAAAGCAAGACGTCTTACCGGCACGCGGGAGCGCCCACAGGTAGCTGAATTCACAAAAGTAGACGGTAAAAAAATGGCTCAGAGCGGAAGATGTCTGGAGACTAGAGCAAAGCGACAAGAACATCCAATAGCATCCTTTCCAGCGGTGCACAAGTGAGCACTGTCCCCCCTCAAGAACATTTTTATGCCTTATTTATATGAGGAGCTGCGGCTGCCCATTGGTCTGTTCACACACACACGCACAGAGTCGTGAGTCACACCCTCACCACCCTCCGATGACTCAGAAGGCTGTCAAGGGACGCACACCATCGATTAAGAAGCCGGGGGAAAAAAAAGTTAATAGAAACAAACAAAAATGTGAATCTTGAAACCCCAGATTGTGAAACCTGTGCCCAGTGTGGGTTGCGTTTGCATGTATGTGTGACCTTGGAAGGACACTGATTTTGTGAGTTCTGGGGACGTCATTGGCGTCACAGCTCAATCCGGGATAATTGATTTTGAGCTGGTTACTTGGGGGTTCAACAGAAGGAAATTTGCTGATTTAATGGAACGAAACCGAAAAATCTGTACAGTACACCCAACTCAGTACATTGCACCCTGACCAAAAAGTAAAACCCATCCAGGGCCGGAGTGGCAATCTGGAAATTTTGGTGAGTTCGTGGTGGGCCGATATGCGCTGCACAAGGTTGATATTCCTCCAGCCCTCGGATCCTTTTTCCATTTTGAAATCCTGCAAATAGAGTCTATTTGTGATCATTCAAACTGCTGATGCCGTCTCATACAAATGCACTACTAACATGCACAAGGAGGCCATGATATTATATAGAACCGTAGGTTCTCAACCTGTTTTCAATGATGTAACACCTGGAAAAATTTTTTTTTCCAACTAAGTACCCTCAAACCAGCGCAAAGCATTTTTGCATGGAAAAAAAAAGACAAAACAAGAGTGCTTTGCTGACATCAGTGTCTGATTTATTACACATTGGTACTTAATTTAGGACTATTAATGTATACATACATATCTATATAGTCCTAAATAAAGCTTGTGACCTGAACTCCTCATTATAGCCTTGATATGGACAATAAAACCAAGCTATCACAGTGGATCGCAGCTAGCCAAGGATGACTTAGTGTCCTTCCACTGCCATCCTCGCGCTTGTGTACTGGGTCCACTGAATAGGCAGAAAGTGGCCCTTATGTTCATTCAGCCATCACCAATGATACAGCCTATATCAGGTGGCACTCATATTTTCTCTCCCCACATGTTGCGTGAGCAGATAACTCAAAAAGATCAGCAATGCAAGGGTGAAATCAACCAAAATAGAACTCCTGCTGATTGCCTTCCACACCCGGAAAACTGATCAGTCACGACTTCGGGACCGCTTGGTCTGTATTAAATATTTCTAAAATATATCAAAAAGACAGATTGACATACATGGGGGCACACCATCTCACCACCTTTAACACATGGACATCTAGACTAGAGTTTTCCAACCTTTATTGATCCAAGGCAAGTACTTTACATTGGAAAAATCTCACAGAACACCACCTAACAAAAATGTCCCAAAAAGTTCAGAAATAAACATAAACTTGTCTCAATTTGCTCACAAATATACATATTCGGTGCGAAATCTGATTTCGTTGAACACCAAGCTACTGTCATAAAATGTTGTCTTTGTAATTATTTGGACCTTCTAACTTCTAGTGGAAGAGCATTTAATTGGTCTGTCACCAAATGTCGAGATGAACTATCAATTCATTTTTTTGAAAAATGAATCTGTCTTTAGAATCTCTATTTTAACGCTATGTCTTATTCATGTATCTTGGTAAAATCAGTACCACAGTTGCAATTGTCTTAACTTTGAACAAGAGTGAAATATTACATGCATTTTTGTCCCTATGTCTTTGCTGTTAGAACAAAAGACGTCATTACTGTGATCTTTATTTTGAAATAAAAATACCTTTATCTTGAAAATGTTATACCGGAATGAGCACGTTACAGAATCTCCGTAAACTTTACGCAAAAAAACTGAAGTGCACTTCTAGCGGCATTTGCCACGCGAGTTGCTTACTTTTTCCTCATCGTCCGTCGTATACAAAGTTAATTAAAGTTTGTCGAAGCATCACATATTTGACTCTAAGGATTATCTCTGTGAGAAGGCTGCCGTTGATTAAAAGCAGGCCAAAGTGGTCAGTCGTATTTTGTATTGTCTCTCGTGATTAGCTTTGACGCTAAGCAAAGCTACCTTTGTCGTAAATGAAATATGTTGTTTTATGTTTCTGAACTTTTAGTTTTACGGTGTGTTGCTGTACAATAAACATCTGTGAAAGGAACTGGAGTCTCGCATCCGACCCACGGGCAGCCTAGACGGTAATATTTCTCCTCTCTATTCATCTATCAATTTGTTGTCACAATGTAATAATATGATGAGGCAGTTATTCATTTGTATGGTATCAGAAACCAAAGCCACAATGTGGCCAAGACTACAAATTAGACACCCCTGCTCGATAGACTTTGCACAGGTGTTTGTGTTTCAGAGTTACTAAGTGGTCGTGATCAAATTCAGTTTATCTTGAAGGAGTGGCATTTAAGAGAAGGGATTCTGATTGAGGCGTAATTATCAAACCCAACAGCTATATGTCAGTTCACTTGCTTTTCCCACCCACTTCCACCATCTTCATTTGACGGTGAGGACAAGCAGGCCGAATTCTGACATCATTCCTCATCACATCCAGGGTCATCGGCATCATCGTCACTATCACTGTCGTCGCTGTCCTGGTCTGCCTGTTGCTCTAAAACGAAATTACAGCAGTGTACTGTGAGCCTCCACTTGGAGATTTTGCGTTTGGTCTTTACCTTCGAGCAGCTTCCTTTGGATCAGAGGGAGGAACTCAGAAGCTTCTGGATGATGTGGTTCATAGATGAGAACTGAAAAGATAGAATCAAGTGATTTTTGCGTGTTGCCAGCACCAGACGGTTAGATGGATGCGGTGTACATACTCATATTGCACAGTCTTTTGGCCTGCTGGAAGTCTCTCTGCCTCAGAGCTCTGAGGAACTGAAAGCAGAGATTCTCTTTATGAGCCTTCGGGGTCAAGGTTCACAACAAGAGAGGTCTCACCTCACCTCAAGCTTCAGTTCCACTGGAACGTCTCTGAGCGAATCTGCATCGTCCTTGGGGTTTTTTCCACACTCATTTTTCTCTCTGGGCGTCAGAAGGGCCTCCGTCGTTGAAGTCGTGTCTTCTATAGAAACCATCATCATGATCTTTATTATTATTGTCGCTCCCCTTTCTTGGTGCAGTACTCTGAATGTGCCTCATAACAACCTGCTGCTGAGCTCGGGGTATGTGCAAACGTCACGTTTTGCATTTTAAGCTCCTTTCCAGGCTCACCCTTCAACCCTGAAAGCAGATTGAAGTTTCAACTATGTTCAAATGCGTATTGCATAACCATTCATCTGCCAGTTAATTTAATCCATTGAATGGACAATATCTTCTATTTTTTTATTTTTCCCTGAACCTTACAAAGTCAATATAAATCACTGTGTATAGAACATGAAGTAATCGTATGTCAGAATCCCAAAAAGTCTCACAATCTGACAAGCAGCGAAAGAATGAATGAAGGTGCGCAAGGAGTTTGTTTGGCAAGGGCTAATTTCGTTGGCTGAAAGAACAACAAAAAAAGGTATGTTGTTTCTCAAAAATGTTTCACGTTGAATGTGCATACGGTACGTGTAAAAACTTGCTCGGCTGACGGAGCATTAAGTATTTACAATCGAATCTGCTTCTATCAAAGCTCTCACTGTGCGTCTGAAATAACTTGCATGATTTGGGTATTGAAGTAATTCATGACCATATTTTGACACCGTCAGCATGATTATGTTTTGAAGTTAGTCATATAATTCTCAAACAAAATGTTTTGCTTTCAGGTTTATGTTTGAAAAGGAAGTCAACGCACCTCTATGTTACGCTCATCAAATAAATTCCCGTGTTAGGAGAATTTGTTTGCATTTAACTTACCTAAAGCTTGTCTATATTCCATGAAAGGTTGTCACGTAACTATGACGCTGTGAGGTTACCATAACAACAGAACAACTCTGGATTTTTCAACTAAATACTGCCCCCTCTGTTGAAGAAAAGACTGCAACTAGGAAAACATTGAGGAGCAGCTGGATCTCAGGGTCGAAACAAATCTGTACGTTCTAACGGTAGTTTGTTGTAACCGTTTCAAATAAAATGGCTGCCAACCACGAAGTTTAATGAGCTACGGCAGGAAGTACAACAATGAACCGAGTCGATCAGTAGCGTTGCTAAGCGCTGTACGTTTTGTAAGCAAGGTCGCAGCGGCAGTTATCTTCCCACGGTGCGTTGTAACCGAAAAATCCGGTCGTTACAATGAAGTTGACGTTATAAAGGTGTTTGTTGTAAGCAAAATCGGCAAATGGAAAATGAATGATATGAAACTGGGAGTTTGGAATGTGAACTATGTTACTATACTATATGAAATGTGAATCTATCTATCTATCTATCTATCTATCTATCTATCTATCTATCTAGTCATCTCAATATCCCGCAAAAAGTGGCGTCCACTGTATACAAATATATATTGCAGCAAGATTTGTTTTTATGTTGTCTTCATGAGCATATTTGGTCTTGGTATTCAAAAATAATTACAAGTATTCGCGTTACATGACTTTAATATTATGGGACTTGGATTACATTACAAACTACATTATTTAACAGGTAACTAGTAAGAATAGTGGAGAACATTTTAAAAGTAACCATCCCGACCGACCCTGACAACCATGAAGGGATAATCTTACCATTAGCCGCTTCCTGAATGCTTCAGAGAAACGTTCACCTGTTTCAAAGCAGCAGGCTGCAAGGAAAAGTGAATAAAAATAAATAAATCCTCCAAGTATCCTTGGTCTAATAGACACAATCTGTTCTACAATATGAATCATTTTCCAGTTCTTGGAACCTAGTTTAAAAGTTAGTCATGAGCAGTGTTCCCTTTAAGGTGCGTGGCTCGGCCATTGCGCTAGCGACGAGCCTAGCAACCCCCCCCCCCCTCCAAAAAAAAAAAAAAAAGCACAGACGAACCCAGTAGAAGTTGGATGGGAAAATATATTCCACCCAGATGACGTGGTAACAGAATCATTTCACACTTCAGTGATCCTCCACAAATTCTTTGTGTGTGTGTGTGTGTGTGTGTGTGTGTGTGTGTGTGTGTGTGTGTGTGTGTGTGTGTGTGTGTGCGCGCGCAAGTCTATTCAATCCTGCAAGTCTATTAGTGTGCCAGCCGTATATTGTGTACTGCAGGTGCCGACAGAGACTGTTTCACACGCATTTCCATATGATGAACCCAGAGGCCATCTTGACACCAAAAGAGAACACAGAAACAAAGGCAGGTTGGCGCGTCGTCGTCTTGCATGAACTCACCATGTGATTTGTCCAACATGTATTTCTGTGATGAAGGACCAATGAACATATTGTTTACAATGCAGCATCATTAATAGGAAAACGAAGCCACATCCCGTTGTCATTGTAATGACACGGGTGTGGTTTCTTAAGGCATTTGCCACACATTGACGCTTATGTGGTGCACAAATGCTCTGCTCTACAATGTTATCCCGTATATGTTTTTATGAAACATCTGTACACGTCTATCGGTTATAAGGCTGTATATGACAATTCATCCTCATGCTCACGATTATAAATGCAAATTACAATCAGCAGCCTGGAGAGGATAATTGCTCAATTATGCCTCCTGTGTGAGTGTGTGTGTGTGTGTGTGTGTGTGTGTGTGTGTGTGTGTGTGTGTGTGTGTGAGAGAGAGAGAGAGAGAGAGAGAGAGACAGCAAGGAAACAAAGGCTACCGGCAAATGTCAGCCGCTTACATCACATTCAGACTACATAACAATATTGAAGTATTGATTCATTGTTGGCCACCGTTCCAAAATTTCCAGTATGCCCGCCAAGTAAGGCTAATTAAAGCATGTGATGTAACTACTAATCACAAATCAATATAGGGTTCGGACTGCAAAACTGGGGTGGGAGGGGGATCATTCCTTGATTTACCAATTTGCTTTGTATTGTTAAGATATGAACAGGGCGGCACGGTGGTCCACTGTTTAGCACGTCCGCCTTTATTTGAAAGTTATCCTGTTGCAACCTCGAACCTATTTCAGCTTCCTTCAGGTGCAAGGCAGACTCCACGCTGGACTTAAAAACAGGGCACGTGACTGACACCATCACTGATCTTGATCAGTCAGAAATGTCCAAAAAGGAAATATCAGCCACTGGACCCTTTGCAAACATTACATTTGGCTTTATGAGTCCCCTTTCACTTAACCGTTGCGTGTCTCTGCCGCACAAGTAGCCCATCTGTCTTTCCCTGAGCGCATTCCTCATTTCCTCACTCGTCATCTGAATTTCCCCATTCTTCATCTGTCCTCTCGCCACCCCTGTCCCGCCTTCGGATCATCCTTCTTGGATGCTTTTTCATTTCATTCCTTCCTTTCATCCCATCCATCTGCCTCAACATCTTCGCCTGCAGCTGGGCTTTTGCTTGCCGCTCTTTCCGCCGCCGTCTTCTCAGCTGGCTTTCTCACAAGAGAGTAGAAAATTTGAAGAAGGCTATTGTGATTGGTTGTTAGGCCTATTAGATCATTCATTATGTATAATTATCCCATTACCTTCACAGAGGAGCATTGTGTATTGGTTGGTGACTCGCTCAGGCTGTTGTTGTGGTAAATATTAACAATATTTATGAGCTCTTTTTTGCACTAAGATTTTGGTAGCTACATTTGGGCCCTAAACAAGGTTGACCCGGCTTGCATCGGATCATAACTGTCATCCTTTTTGTTTGTTATCGACACATCCTGCACGAATGCATCTCTGCCCCAAGTCACATATTTGTTTTCGTTGACTCATTTTGTTGATACACGATAATCATGTATGGGATGGCACCTTCACAACCTGGGGGTGGGGGTGAAATTTGCTATTCTAAACTGTGCCCTGGCAAGATGAACTGAACTTTACTGTTTGGCAGGGCCATGAGTAATGACCTCCGATCTCATACCCGCTTTCTCTCGATGGCAACATTAATGCTATCGGAGTGACAGTTAAAGCTTGAAGGATACGACACGGCCGAGTGACACTTTTCCGGAATGAACCAAATGATGTTGGGATCCCACAAATGTAGACAAGGATAGAAAGTTAAACAACTGTGTTTGACAGAAAAACGGAGAACCGACAAGGTGCAACCAAAGGTCGCTGGCCACAGAGAGCCGGGAAAACATGGAATAAAAAGAAAGCGCTTGCAAAAGTCAAGGTAAGAGTTCAATAAAATTACACTCGCAAACGAAATTGCAAGAGAATTCAATGACCGTATTTTCACGACCGTACGGCAACGTGTCACTTGCGGCTGCCATTTCTGTATGTAACGCAGACACAAGACGCATTATATCATTGGACACGGGCATGGTAAAACGTACGCTAGCTTAAGCAATACGGTTGCACGCATGCACGCCAGCATATGTTTTTAAAAAGGCAGCGGGTTGAGGCACACGCCCTTGATTATGATACCAAAACACAAGATGCCAAAAAGAAAATACTGTCAGCTGAATGAAGCACACATCGTGGCGACGTGCTCTCCAATATGTCATCCATCAAACGCGTCAAGCAGGTAGCCATCCATCAAAGACGCTGGCGGCCCCTGACACTTCCTCCCTCATGTGTGACTTCACGTCCAATGTCGTCTCCCGTCTTCGACGTATGAATTTGTGTGACTGCCCCCGTTGCCATTTTGTCTCGTTTTTTTCCCGGGTGGCCACAAATCGCCACTTTGAAAATGTGCGCACTGATAAGAGGTGAGGAATAACCAAACACGTTGGCTGCAGATCACACACGCGGGCAGACGCCTTTTAATATTTCACCGAGAAGAAGAAAGGAGTGCATACATCATTGTGACAGAGGCAGAATGGAGAGAGACATGGCTCTCTTATCTCCACGCACACACGCACTGTCAGAGATTTATAGTACAGGAATTTAATGTTGCCCTCACACGCACCCGTCTCTCTCTCTCTCTCTCTCTCTCTCTCTCTTTCTGTCTAGCATGACTCTCTCACACCACGCAAGCGCATCCATACATCTTTCCTCTGTGTGTGACTTCCCTTCCTCATCCTTCTGTCCACCTCTGAAATTCTCCAGTGGGCAACTCCCTTTTTGTCTCTCTTGCCTCCGTTCTCTTGTTGAACTAGAAGTACGGTAACAGATATGTCAAAGACTCGCGCAGCAACAATACTATACAAAACTGCGAAAGACAATCTGTGCTGTCACGTACACATACTGTGTATAAATAGTGTGATGCCGCGAAGGAAGAACTTGCTGACAGCCATAGAAGATTCTCTAATGGGGACTGGTTAAACCTTAAGCACGAACCATTTAACCGTGATTTATAGAGACGCTTGGCAAGGCTCAACTCCTGTTTTTCCCCTATAGGAAAGTACTGGCGCTGTGTGCCCATGTTTTGTCCTCATTGTTTTTGTTTTTTTTTTTTTTAAGGAGAGAAATGAGGTGAATGGAGAAAAAAAATTGCTACCAATCATATGTAAAATGGGGTTTAGGTTGCTCGAGCAGTACAGTGGAATCTATAAGGTCGAAAACAAACCATTCAGAGACACTGGTTGACCTCCTGTTATTTTATGATTCACTCGTAAGGTTTGTTCAACAAGATTGAAATGAACCAAAAGTTTAACAGCCGTACGAGACGGTAACAGAACGCAAATCTGGCAAAAGATTCCCTCATCGGGTTGATTGAACAACGGCTCAACAACCACTTGACCCATGCTGAACGGCACACAACATTTTGAGGTGCAGGCTGGCGAATACAATCGGTAAGGCTCGCATGGCCACTCACATTGCAAAAAGACAAACTGCATTTCTTAATCTGTCCCATTTCTGGTTAGTGTTCCTTGTTCATGGAGGATTAGCCTGATTTGTATTCTGGTGTGACTCTATTAGTAGCAAAATTGAATTGGTGGGAAATCACCTTGCTGGTCTGCAATTCCTTAGACAATGGCACGATGATCATCATTTTTGCACTTAAATTGATATATATATTTTTTTGTCTGGTCCTCATTTGACTATTAGAGGTACAACGTATTAGAAAGATCAAGTAAATGCAGCACATTGCCAAAACTATAAAATGAATCATTTGAATGACTAAATGAACACCTCTCTGGCTATGTCAATGGAATGACCTTTGTCAAGGTCTATATTTTTTTGTCTGGTCCTCATTTGACTATTAGAGGTACAACGTGTTAGAAAGAGCAAGTAAATGCAGCACATTGACAAACCTATAAAATGAATCATTTGGATGACAAATGTGTTCACCTCTCTGACTGTGTCAATGGAATGACCTTTGTCAAGGTTGAATTTTTTGATACGGAGATTGTGCAAGTGGACATAATTTGCTGCTGTTTATCTCTCTTAAGGATACGCTACAAGATCATATGCAGATACGGAGATTGTGCAAGTGGACATAATTTGCTGCTGGATCTCTGTTTATCTCTCTTTAGGATGCGCTACAAGATTACCGGTATATGCATTGACTTTCTGTCTCCCGAGTGTCTTCCACTGATGGATTGTGTCAATCCAAACTCGCATCCCATCCCTACCACATTTACATAAACTACACCTGTGACGAGCAGAGGTTGTTTCAAGGTCACTGAAGATGTCCGTTCCACCATTCAGACTCATACAGGTCATCAAACCTAAGTGGAGAGAGCTCTCCCGTGGGAGGACGACCAGCTTTATTTTCTGTGTTGTTTTCACGTAATTGTAAAAAATGAGCCCAATTCTGTGGATGTGTGTGTGTGTGTGTGTGTGTGTGTGTGTGTGTGTGTGTGTGTGTGTGTGTGTTCACATGTCTGTCTGTCGTACCTGAGGTCGACTGACTGGAAAATAATAACCATTCTTTTCTGCTTCTCGTGCACCTGAAGAACATATTTTGTATGCGGGAGGGGTTCGCAGTCTCCTTCACACACACACACACACAACACACACACACACACACACGCACACACACACACACACACACACACACAGAGCTTCACACGCGTCTACACGCGCACTCTCTCGCCCTTCACCACGGCCCTATAATTTGCCAGATGCTGCGAATTGCCAGTTACTATGGCAACTAGATCCAGGAGAGTTTTTCGTTTTGCTCAGTTTTGGCATATGGCTGCATAGACACACATATCGTGCGCACACCCACACAAAACCACTGAATGTCCCACCGGTCTCGATCCTACAGCCAATGGTTGTTCACTTATGTTGACAAGGGAAACCATCAATGCTCACTTGAAATCATTATGAAGTGCAGGTGGTCATTTTTGAACACACACACACACACACACACACACACACACACACACACACACACACCCACACACACACA
>NW_017805531.1:140915-141239 GCF_001891065.2 Hippocampus comes | reverse complement strand
AAGGCACAAGGGTGGGTTTTAAAGGTGCAGCATTTAAAAAAAAAAAAAAACATGTTGAAATGCTGTATGAAATTCTGTTATTTCAAGGAAACGAAATCTCAAGTCATCACCGAAACTAAAACGTGTTACTGCTGAGCCAATAAGACAGGATTAACATTGTTGAAATGCTGTATGAAATTCTGTTATTTCAAGGAATCGAAATCTCAAGTCATCACCGACACTAAAACGTGTTACTGCTGAGCCAGTAAGACAGGATTAACATTGACACACACGGGGTGTGTGCGCGCTTGCGTGTGTGTGTGTGTGTGTGTGTGTGTGTGTGTG
>NW_017805531.1:119814-136458 GCF_001891065.2 Hippocampus comes | reverse complement strand
ACAAACACACACACACACACACACACACACACACACACACACACACACACACGGACTTACTCACGGAATAAACAGAATCAATCCAGTAGAGTACAATGTTATAAGAATACAAGCAGATTTAATGAAAAGAGACATCTGGTTTGTTATTTGAGCTGAACCAACATGGACAACACACACACACACACACCCACATATGCACAAGGTGGGGTTTTACAGGTGCAGCATTTATAAAATAAAAACAAAAAAAAACATGTTGAAATGCTGTATGAAATTCTGTTATTTCAAGGAAACGAAATCTCAAGTCATCACCGAAACTAAAACGTGTTACTGCTGAGCCAATAAGACAGGATTAACATTGACACACACGTGTGTGTGTGTGTGTGTGTGTGTGTGTGTGTGTGTGTGTGTGTGTGTGTGTGTGTGTGTGTGTGTGTGTGTGTTCATCTGGTTGGGGATGATAAGAGTTTCCTCCCCACAGGGAATCGGGTTAAAGTAAAACACAATGGAAGGCAACGTGGAGTGTTTGAGGGAGGAAAGGCCAATTTGTTTTGGGGTGTGGCGACCCTAGCGAGAGTTAAAAGTCGAAGGGTGCCTGTGAGATGCCCATCATTGTTCTTGACAGCAGACTTGACTCGTCCAAAAACCTCACGCAGGAGA
This sequence comes from Hippocampus comes, assembly GCF_001891065.2. Taxonomy (NCBI): domain Eukaryota; kingdom Metazoa; phylum Chordata; class Actinopteri; order Syngnathiformes; family Syngnathidae; genus Hippocampus; species Hippocampus comes. The sequence goes on along the minus strand of NW_017805531.1, from coordinate 135,801 downwards.
TTATGTGCTTCATATAGCGTGTGCGTCATGCTGCCGGTTGGGTTGGGGAAACGGCATGTTTGCACATAATTGAAAGTGAACGCCCATTTGTGATCTTTTTCTGAGAAGATCGAAAGTTGCTTAAAATCTGAACAAAATATAACGTTGCACCCCAAATGGGTTGACAAAACACGCTTGTATGAGAATAACTTAGCAATACAATAGCATCTACTTGAACATACTGCGATGTAAAGTACAACTCCAATATTCCGTCGTATTTTTTGGGGATGAAAAGCAATGTTGCATGGGGCTTGTCCTTGGTTTGTCCTTCGGAAAGCGGAAAACAGGAATTCCGGCTGCTTATCCGCAGCCCCCGCCTGAAAAGTGCCTGGGTGTTTTACGTATGTCTGACGATCGTCAAGTCCACTACGTCAGCCGATGACAGAAAGCCGCTCCTCTCTCTTGTGTCCATTCTGCATCTTTTTTTTTTTTTTTTTTTTTTTTTCCGTCAAGCTTTGCAAATTTCCCCCTAAGCTCTGAATCTGCTTCGAGGGGAGCAAAAGCTCCCGGTCCTCCATAACCAAACACTGGGATGGAAGGAATTTACATAAATCTGCATGGCTAATGTACTGTGCAAATTGAAGGAGTGACACTGTGACTTCCCCCTTTTCACATGGATAATATAATACGGCAAGTGACCTCAAACTAAAAATGTAATGGCCTGATAAATCTATTCGTTTCCTTTCATTCAGAGTGGAAAACAAACTGCATTTGTCTGTGTAATTGCCCATGAGCAAGACAGATGGAAGGAGGAGAAAGTGTGAACTAGGAGAGGGAGAGAGACAGAGAAAACAAATTCATAAACAGGGGGATGGAGGGATCCATTAACGCAGGGTTGTCAAACTCATTTTGTCGCGGGCCATTTTGAGGTGAACGCCTTCCCTCGGAGGGCCGTTATGGCAGTGAAACCGCAAAAAAAATGTTTCATCGTCTCATTGCATCATTACTTGTAAACAACAAATGAATGAAATACTGGTTTTGAAATCAGCCAAGACAACTGTAATAGTTGATTCAATTATTGTTCAAATGTGTGTAACAAAATGTCGCCCAGTCTCAATGTTACATATGACAAATGACAATTTGACATTTCGGTACAACTTTAGCAAGTCGACCACGCATGATTTGCTTTCGTGGGCCACATAGAACAATGTGGTGGGCCGCACCAGGCCCCCGGGCCATGAGTTTGACAATGTATGCGTTAAAATATGAGAGAGGAAAGTGAAGGCCAACAGAGGGAACACATACTATATGTTGGCTTAATTACAATAAATGTTAAAAATGAAGACCGAAGTATGCAAAGGGGCCGCTCGAGGTGTACACGTACTGAGCGGCGATGCCGCTTGAAAAGAAACAGACAGGACTCTTTCGAACATTTGAGTTCATTTGATACGCTGCCATAATGTGGTGTGCAATTTGCAAGCGAGTTGATTTTATTTCCCTTCTTGTTGCCGGCGTAAAATCAAGTCAAATTAAATGTGGTAAAGTTGAGGATAACACAGTGGGAAATTATATCACATCGGCCCTTCAAACGGGTTTTAAAATGTGTACACCGCAACAATAATATGAACAAGATCTTCATCTTCATCAGGTGAAACTCATTTGTTTCGAACAAACAAATTAGACTTTGCATTTACTGTGCACGGCTAACAAATAACAACAAAGACAACCATTTGATGCCAAGTAATGGCGAAGAGATTGGAATTGGCGGTAATTAAAAGCGTATCTGCTCCTGGGGGTGTGGGGGTTGGAGGGGGGATACATTCTGAGTCGCTGGGCACAACAATGTGGCATGACAAGTCTGCCAGACTCCATCAAAACTGACAGTCATTTGTGTACTTTGACATCATTTGGAAGTTACCGTCATTTTCTATCCATTTTCGAATCTCGGGCAGTCAGAGGGGTACACCCTGAACTGGTTGCCAGTCAATCGCAGGGCGCACATAGACGAACAACCATCCGCGCTCTCACTCACGCTTCAGGACAATTTCGAGTGTTACATTAACTCGCCGTGCACTTTTTTTTTTTTTTTTTTTTTGAAAGGGACACGTGGGAGTCTACCTGAGCTGAGTGAAGTTATATAATGCAGACATAACCTGTGAAAAATAAACACCAGATGCCGATTTGAGCAACCCAGCCATGTCAAACATCACAAACGCCTTTACCCTTTTCTCTGAAAGCATGAATCACGTGTCGTGTCAGATCAAGCGATTTATACATTTATAAATCTCATAATTGGATGTAGCCAATTATTACCTTATGAGGAAATCACTGGCAAATAAGCAATATGTACGGTTTAAAAACCGATGTACTAGAGCATGTCGGCTTCGCTTTGAATGAAAGCTTCGGCAGAGTTCTTAGGATGTTTGTGTCTTCCATTTTCCTCATGTAGAGCATTTTCTCGGGCCTTCAAGCAGAGTTGCTTGCTTGTAAAATGTTGCTGACAGAAGAGGAACCTTGAGGGTCCGGATGCTTAGTGGACAAGACACACATGCAGAGACACACGCGCGCACATACGCGCGCCTCTGGATTTCTGAGTAAAGGACAAGTAACGATCTGCACTCGGATGCAAGAGCGTATTAGTGACGTGTGGATACTTGTTCAGACTAATGAGAATTTCTTTTTGGAAAGAATGATTTCGTTCCCATTTAGCAAGAAAAAAAAAAGCAGCATATTCGTGTTTGTGTAACTGTGCCTCACCAACGTCACGATCATCCTCCAGTCTGAATACGTGCAAAACTGGCAGGCGAGCATTTCCACGCAGCCAATCAGAATGCAGCAAGTTGCATCAACAGCAATGAGTCCGTGCTCTCAGAGCTGTGGGATGGTTGGGGCGTGGGGGGGCAGAGCAGAGTGAGAGGGGGCATGGTAAACAACAAGGACAGGCACACACTAAGACACACATTAACTATTGTGGACAAGCCTTCGCTTTCCATTAAGTTCATTGTTGCCCTGAGGATGGGGTAAAAATACTCCACTGCCAAGCGAGGGACCAACACAAGGCGTGTACGGCTACAATGAAAGCAAAATCAAATTCATAGCAGAGGCAAATACAGACTGAATGTTCCCGCTGCCTGATTTATTCATGTCATCTCTTTTGCGTATATTTTGAAATGTACATTTCCAATAGAGTGTTTCCCTGAAAATTCCATCGACAGCAGCGTATGTTTATCCACACGAAGGCGGGGGGGAAAAAAATCCAAGCACAAGTCGTGATGTACCCTAACTAGGACATGAGTGGGCGTTTAAACCCTTCAGCATGAAAAGCCAGCGCCAGCATTAACACCCCCCCGCCACCCCCCCAATCCTCTCATGACTTCCGTAATAGACGTCACATTATGTCGGCCCACTTTGTAGTTTCACATTTTCGTCACACATTCATAATTCATCCGTGACCGCGATGTTTTACTCGGCAAGAAATCCTGCTCAGGTGAGATGACTATCTTGAATTTATTGACCACCAACGCCAAAGCTCATAAATAAAGCCAGTTAACCTTACGGAGCACAGATAAACTCATCACCTTGCGGGTTGTATTCATTTTCACATCTATCATTCCTATAGGGGGGGGAAAAAAATCTTCACAATTTCATCAAAATCATCTTCCACAGATTGCCAAGTACAGTATTTAAAACACAGATTTTGATGTCATATTAGTGGTCAAGAGGTGACAGGCTTCTGTCTTTTCAAAATACCTTGACATATCTAGGACGATCGGGTGTTTATAGACAAAGAATCTACAATATAGACGCTATCATCTTATTTTGGGATTTTTTTTTTTCAGCTACAATTGGGGCCTAAGACAAGGTGGAGAGAATTATGAAGCGTTCTAAATTCGTCATGTTCGACCAAAACCTTACGGACTTTTTTTAAGAGTATATACGTGTTTTAAAAAACTGTATTTAGGGCAAATGAGAGGCATTTTCAAGGCTGACTCCCATTCAACTTGAGTTCGAATGTGATTGGTTAACTCCATAAATAGCCACATCCCACTTATAAGAAGGTGTGCACACTTCTGCAACCACAACATTTCAGTGGTTCATTTTTACTTCGCCTCTCAAAAATAATATTTTTTAATCAATTGAATTGGACCGGTTACAAATCACTTTCATGGTGTAAAATGTTTTGATGTTATATTTCTGGGTCTCTTTTTTTTTTAATATCATCAAGTGTTTGAACAGGTGTGTGTCAAGTTTTTCTATCCACTGTGACTCGTGTGGCAAACACAACTTTATACAAGCAATGCATTTCGCTAACGCAATTCATAATAATACACATGGTGTAAAAATGTGTATCGTGTACGACCTAACGGCAACACTTGTGTAAGTCTCTTTTTTGAGTGACAATGTTACAGTAATATTCCTCCTAGTCTGCTTTGCGTCTCAAAGCTAAACCGCAGGAAAGCACAGCGGGCCTCTATTCAGCTACAACTGAATCCTCTCTTTATTTTGCTGCAAACACAGCTCGATCCCCTCCTGGCCACAGGTGTGTTCCCTTGGATTCTGTTGACGAATGTTCACGCTAAATGTGGACAATTTCAGGAGCACTTGTATACCCCTTGCTTATCGTTTCAGATCAATCTGCTATATTTCCATCCGTCCCTTTCCGTTTTGGCGATGTGGTGTGATGCAGTCGTCGGCGCTCGTGGCACACACACAATCACATTGATGTGCACGGTGAGCTCCAAGCCTCCCGTTTCTCCTTGGTCGTTAATAATGTACTGATGGCAATGCTGAGGTTACTGACCCATTGCAGACCCATTCATCAACCAATACAACAAGCGTATGATATTAATAAATAGGCTGTAGACAAACGCCTACCGGTCATGGAAATGGAAACTTTCCTTCCCAGAGGTTGAAAGTGGGAGGACGAATGTGATGGAAAACAGATAAGATGGAATTGTGGTATTAACAGCGGCAATATATTCTTTGTGAAAATCTATAGAGATAAGCATTGGACACGCGTTCTGTCAAGCAACACAAAATCAAAGCCGATCGATGCCATAGGCGTACATAAATCCTGATTAAATGGATATACTCCTCCTCCTACCGTGTGTATAAGTGTCTCTGTTTACACATTAAAACACACAAATAGGTCTACATATTCTAAATATGGTCACCATCAAATCGGCCTTTTTATATCGGGCCATGGGAGGTAGTCGGTGTATTGCTGTTGTGTGGCATTGCCCTCTAGCGGCTAAAAGATACAATTACAAATTCAATTTGGATCTGAAGGTTCTTGAAAATTTGACGTTTTTTTTTCTTTGACACGTGGGGTTATACTGAATCGGCTCTGGTATAGAGAACACCTGAAATAAACCTCTGAAGACAAAGTAACGTGCACAGGTCAATTATTATCTTTAAAAAGAGGACAGACAACCAACAGAGTCACAATATGTCAGGTGTCTAACCAAGAAGAGGTCTTTTGGAGGATTCAAAGTACAGTTCAAAACTGCCGGTTTCACAAACCAGTGGTAGAAACTTGAAAAGGGAATTGTAACAGGCTGCATCAAAACCCGTTTGTCATGGGAATCAACCCGCTCATAACAGCTGCAGGAAAGATATTCAGCAAGTCATCAATTGAGTCCTGCACCCACCAACCTCTAATAAGAGACTTTATGTGTAACCTTCTCGATCAACTTCAATTTAGGTGCAAGGAAGATGGATGCCTCATAGCAACATGGGCTAAAATGAAGTTAAAGCCAATCTCCTTGAGTCACAGTGTGAGTATTATTGACCCCTACGCCAACGAATATACACCCAAATGTCATCGTTCCCCAAAAAGGTTCGGTTGCCAAGCAACGCCGGTGGGGAGGCGACACGTATACTGTCGTAGTAGCCAGTAGGGGGCGATAAGCGATATCTCGTTCCTTGAGCACACGAGCAGGCGGCTCCGACGCTGGGGAAGGGGCGCAGCACGCTATAGAATACAGCAAATATTCAAAGCCGTCCATTTGCCTTGCAGCTTCACATTTCTCGGCGAAGGTTTAACCGACAGTTCGAAAAGATGTCCAGCGTCAATTGGAAGCCTTTTGTTTATGGAGGACTCGCTTCCGTGACGGCGGAATGTGGTGAGTGACGTGTGAGGAACCCTCGTGGAGGCCGAGATGCGGGGCTCTCCGGTTCGGTGATGTTTGGACGGGCTAACAAGAACCGACGACGCGTTCTGTGTTCCAGGCACATTCCCTATCGATCTAGCCAAGACGCGCCTTCAGGTACAGGGTCAAGTGGGCGACAGTAAATACAGAGAGATCCGGTACCGAGGGATGTTGCACGCTATTGCCAGGATAGCACGAGAGGAGGGGGTCCGGGCACTGTATTCGGGGTAAGTATAATTTACTTCTGTTTTGTGTTTATATTGGGTTTTTCCCCCCCTTACACCTTTCAGTAGTGCCCCTTGTTTGATTTGTTTTTGTAAATGTTCTCACTTGCTCCTCATGTTCTCATCCCCACTCACTCCACTCCCCTTTGCGTCTGTGGTTCGTCATGCATCTGTCAAATGTGTTTTGGACACGTGTTCCCATGTACCAGCGAGAGATTCACGTGTGTCCACCCCAGGTAATCTCAATGTGATTTTTACAGAATAGCTCCCGCCATGCTGCGCCAGGCATCCTATGGGACCATTAAAATCGGCACATACCAGAGCTTCAAGAGATTACTGGTAGAAAGGCCGGAGGGTGAGGCACACTTTCTGTCTGTCATTGTACAGGCTTGATTTACAAGCATGCGTACTGTATAGTTAAAGTCTCATTTCATCAAACGCCTCTCACCCGGACATCTGAGAATGTCCTGTAAAAATTCGAAACAACACAATTCTTTAAAAAATCCTAAACATTAGGTCTCAATTTTGTTGTGCTCGTTTTTTTAGGCATACATACACCCAGTTCATGTGGAAGGAACTTGAGTCCTTGCAATTACATGCTGCAGTGGGGAAGTTGCGCAGGTCTTGTGAGCAATTGTCTCTCAGCTGGGAGCAAATGATTTCACCCTGATACAATGACAAGATTCTTATTGGCATGCTTCAATTGCCCAGGGAGCATAAAGATTCAACTCTGTTGAAATTGAAGTCTTGGGAGTCTGATTTGCTCTGCTGTGATGTTTACTCGTAAGCTTGGATCGGCAGTACCAAAAACAACCCCAACAACCCATATAAAGATTTTTAAAAAAAAATCTGTTTCAAAATGAGGCAATTGAACTTGATACCTCTTTTCACACGTTGTTTTCGAATCTGGCTCTGAATTTGGGCAGAGATTTTTTTTACTTCTATTTTTGAGCTTCAATTGGAAACAGATAAATGCTCTAGAAAATTTGAAGGATACAGACATTTTTACAGATATTGCTCTTTAAAAATGGCTGTTCAGAGTACGATAACAAAAACCATCTTAATTACTCTTTATGTGATGACTTTTCATGATACAACTACTGACAGTGGAGACCTAATATTTTGAATGTTTCCATTTAGTAAGTGCTTCTCTATACCAGATTTTATTTGGAAGAAATTCTTTGATGGTCAGGTGGGAAGATCTTTAGAAATGTGATAATATAAGACAGAATAACCCTATTACAGGTTACAGGGCCAAAGGAGACAGCCGTTGAAGCAGGCGAATAAACTCGGAGCAGTCAAAGCCTGCTCAGGCATCAAATCAATCTCCTTTCTCTCGTTACTTCAGATGAGACAATGCTGACTAATGTGCTGTGCGGCATTCTTGCTGGAGTCATCTCTTCCTCCATCGCCAACCCCACTGATGTGCTGAAGGTAGATAAAGGTTGAAATTTGGATTGTTTTGCCATGCTGGGAAGCAATAGTTCATCTGTGAAGGACTTGGGCTCACGGTTCAAGTCCCTCTGTGGACCAATGGTAAAATGGTAACTTGTTGCTCCCAAGCACGGTTTGCGGACCCCTTTCAAACTGCCAGCTCTCCTTTGCATGATGTGTTTGCGCAAAGCAAATATACACTCCAATGAGTTGATTTTTTTTTTTTGATACGCCTCTTGCTTTGGGTGGGATTGCGCAAGCGTGCTCGGCCAAGCGCCCCATGTGGGACATATTCCGGTGCTGCAACGGGTGTCATAGTACCACCCAGCCCTCGCCGGTGGCTTATTAATAGACTGTGTCCTTCAAGGCTTCATTTACTCTTCTGTAAATGATATGGGTGTATGAATATGACTAACCCTAACCCACTCGCTTAAACCACCACGGAATGAATGTCTTTGCCATGGGTTAACAGATAATGTTGATATGCATGGCAACAGCTTTGGAGCACAGTTTTTTTTAATCACTGCACATCAAGCCAAGTGGTCACGAGGCCGACAGGAGGCAAATATGCTTAAAAAAAAAAAAAGCAGCCAAAGAAAGAGAGTGAAGCTCAGGCTAAGGAAAAAAAACAACTCTTGCCCATCCAACTTGTAGCCTTTCTCCCAGGTACAGTTTGTCACACCTGGGCAGCTGGGGTTCCAAATGATGCCATTTGCCTTCACTCAAGTATAACTCAAGCCATTTATTTGTTTTTTTTGCACATTCCTTCTCAGATCCGCATGCAAGCCCAAGGAAGGGTGATCCAAGGAAGTATGATGGGAAACTTCATCAACATCTATCAGCAGGAAGGGACCAGGGGACTTTGGAAGGTACAGCATACTTGAAAATGCTTTCTTTGGAACGATTCCCCACTTTTAGCTTGTTTGGCTTCCAACAATCTCACAAGTTGCATCAAATAGTTTTAGGAATTATTTTGGGGGGGGGGATAGCTATAAATATTCCGGGCGTTGTGGTCGTCATCTCCTGGACACTTGGGATATTCAGCGTCGCTTCTTTTTGTCAGGGTGTCTCTCTCACTGCTCAGCGGGCAGCCATTGTGGTCGGAGTGGAGCTGCCTGTCTACGACATCACCAAGAAGCATCTGATCCGGTCTGGTCACATGGCCGACAACGTGTACACGCATTTCTTGTGAGTGAGAGCTGGGGGAAGAAAAAAATCAGTTGGCCTCTGCCTTACCCTTGATGTTTAGCACAAACAGGAAATTGCACAGCTGCACACTTGAGTTCTTTTAAAGGTGCAACAAGATAAAGAGCAGACGTGTGTTTCCAGGCCGTTACGCCGAGCTCAAGTGCTGTAAGCGAACCCTCTGGTTCTTTTTTGATGGTCTCACTCAACAGAGCAGCAATTCCACCACATGCACCCTTCATTGCTCAACTCGTTCTAGTTAGGCCACAAAACGCTGATTGGTCATTGGGCTACTTGAGTAGAGAAAATTGCCAGGGGGCACATTTAAAATGTACAGAACAGAATCATCGAACTCCGAGCAAGACGGCACTTTGACATCTTGAGCTTTGCGGCGTGCAGGTCCAGTTTCGTATGTGGCCTGGCTGGGGCGTTGGCCTCCAACCCGGTGGACGTAGTCCGGACGCGGATGATGAATCAGAAAGGAAGAGCTTTGTACCGGGGAACACTCGACTGTATACTGCAGGTCAGTCGATCTGCACTCAACAAAATTATCAACGCAGCAATTGTGTTTTTGCCATTTACATCCAGGACTTTGTTCAGAAATGGTGTAGCATATGAAGATGCTTGATTATCGCGCAGGTTTGCCATCGGCTGGCTCCAATCAATTGCAGCACACAAAGAGAAAAGCATTCAACACCTGTGGGGAATTTGGGGTCTTCAATAAAACCTGACATGCATGTTTTTGTAACGTGGGAGGAATCTGGAGTACCTCGAGGGGGTGCGGGGGGGAGGCAAGCGCGAGGATAACTTTACTCGGGAGCTGAGATTCAAACCCAGAACCTCTCACCTGTGGGCCAGGCATGCACACCACATATTCCACCGCCATGCCCCGCTCGAAAAGCGAGACTTGACGGGTAGGCGGACCGGCTACATGTGACAAAAGAATGCAATTGCCTGAAATGGCGCAAGTGCACATTTTAAAGTTAAATCGATACTGGTGATGAAAGGTATAGTCTGTCTCTTTTTTTACTCCACACAATTGCCGATTGAGGATAAATATCTCGCAGTGATGTTAAATATTTAGCTCAAACCTTTGTGACACCAATTTGCCTGCTAAAAGCACCCAGAGGACTGTTGAATAATGATGAAGACGTAAAACGCCCAAGTGTGTGTTCAACCTGTTTTTCCAGACGTGGCGCTCGGAGGGTTTCATGGCGCTCTACAAGGGCTTCTTCCCCAACTGGCTGCGTCTGGGCCCGTGGAACATCATCGTATCCTTTCAACATCTCATTAGTGCTGCACTCGCACACTGTGTGTCTTTCGTGATGCAATGTCTTTTGGAGCCGGAGAAATGGTCTGGGGAAAAAAAGCTTTTATGTGCAGTAGAACCTCGAAGTTTTACCAAAGTCGTTTATTTCTCTTTTCTCCCCAGACCCCACAGAGCATTTTCAACAGGGGAAAATGGCACTCTCAAAAATTGAACTTCAACAATCGAGTATTGACATAGTTACATAGAATGTCAAGAACAATTTGGCCATCATGATTTTATGTTGCACCTCATTCCATTGTTCTGCCCTTTATGATGTGCACCCCTTGGCCACCGGGAGGCAGTCTAGTCTAAGCATAACAAAAACGACTCTACATCTTGTGCTCCCAACTTGTCTTGCAGTACAAATAGATGGGACTCAAACTGGCTCAACATGCTAATTCCCAGCCACGCGGTCGCATTTAATTCTAAGTCGGTTACTTAAACCGTGTTGGACTATGACCTCAGTGGCTGATCCAAGGAGGTTTACATTTATGGTTGGCAAGGAGAAGTAAAAAGTTGAGCTCTTTAAAATCCTTTGTGCAAAGTTTTATTATCCAAGACCGCAAAGTGTTAGGTTTAAAAGTCACAGAATAAAACAGACGTATCCTCTCCTCGTTGAGCTCCAACCAGGCCTAAAACTTGAATGAGATGAGAGAAGCAATGACAAAAAGGGAGGCTTTTTGTGATGTAGAAAAAGACCCGCCTCTTTCCTTGACTCCACGTCCAGTTCTTCCTCACGTACGAGCAGCTCAAGAAGATCAATATCTGAGCGGCGGAACCGGAGTGATGATGAGCACTACTTGAGAGACGAGAGGGTCTCGCCAGTCGGGATTGGGACGGATCCCTGATAGGACCGCTGGTGGGGTGAACAGGGATGGATGGAGACCCTTGTTTGCGGTGAGAAAGCGTTACTTGTGTGGGTGTGCGTTCGTGTGGGCTCTGGGTTTCAGACCTGCTGCCGTGGAGACGGCTGGACCTTTTGCACGTACTTGAATCCGATATTTTAGCTCATCCAAATGCTTCGTCAAGCCAAACGTTTCTTTTGACTCGGCTGAGAGATTCATGGACACCCCCCTCCTCCCCTCGCCCCCAAAGATGCCACGGTGGCCTCTGTGTTCATTCGTATTTGTACGAGGCTTGTTTTACGGGCCTCTCCAATTCAAAGTGGTCTCTAAATTGAGTGCCTTCGATTTTGCCAATAGGGAGAATGTTGCACAAGTTAGAAAGCAGCTGACAATCACTGCAATCATTCCTTTCTTCAATAGAGAGTATGTTGCAGTTTGTCAACAGACTTCACAATAGGTCTTACCTCCTTTTTTTTTTTTTTTAAATAATTCTGAAACGAGTCAAAGCCAAGAAGACGTTGGTATGTATTGTAAAAAGTTATTTAAAAGCAACCTGAAGCTGTAAAGGTCATTTCTGTGAACACAAATGTGAACGAGCTGACGATGAGGCAGCTACGAGGACCTTGTATATTTTCATTTTATATTCAGGCTTGGATTTTGTCATTGGTTTCCAGCTTATTTGCACTACTACTGCTGCACGTGATGCCTGTTATTGTCAAGTCAAACTTTATGCACGATGCTTCCATTTGAGTGGGTGATTTGTATTTTTCTGGCTTTTTTGTCCGGGTCGCCAAATTACAGGCAGATGTACCTTTTTAATATTGCTCTATGTGTGAAATAAAATGAGGGGCGTGAGGGAAGGGGAAAAGGACCAAGCTGTTGTTTTTCTCTTCTTTCACCACAGCGCGGCGCTGCGCAGCTACATTCAGCTTCTGACCCAGATGACTGCGGTCGCTGTGGAACCTTGTTCAACCCCTCCAGTCCTCAGACGTAGCACAGTTGTTGACGAGAGATTGCCCGGCTTCGATCAAACACGCGGCATACCACAAAACATCAGCCTATGAATTATTCAGGGCAGTCTAACATGTAATTGTTCTTGTTTCGCGGGGTAAATTCCCAGTTTTCCCCCCATCAGGGCTGTTTAGATGCTGACAGCTCTAGGGAGCGCAGTGGGAAACGTTGGAGGCAATGCTGCGTTGTTTTTTTGGGGTTTTTTTTTTCGCCTTGCATCTTTATTTTTGGAAAGTCACTATGGGACTTATTGTGAAAACTACAAGTCAGCCACCATAAGTTACACTTTTGTATTGCTTCTGGATTCCTGAGTTTACCTGACTTATGAGCTGGGATTTTCCCACAGTCCGAGCCGTCCACACATCCAGCTCACATCTTTATTCAATCAGGGAACACAATCGGCACATGCCAGAAAGGCTGGTAGACGACAGGGGAACACAAGCACGGCCTAGTGGACAGGATTTGGCCGCCCCTCGACACTTTGGCACCATGGCCTGGCATTAAGGCGCAGACGCGGTCTTCGACAAGCTGGACAAGTTTGGCCATGAAGGATTCCGGCCGTCACAGACATGCTGCATTATGGGTATTTTATTTGTTGCCTGGCCTGAGGGTGCAGGGGCTTGGCGCTATTGTGTTCCAAGGATCAGAGTGAGCTTTTGTCAGAGGCGTAAGGCCTCGCTCTGCTCCCGCAACCCCTTTACTCCCTTTTCATGAAATGACAGCACAGAGGAATACGTGCTCAAACAAATGGGAATGGAGACAGGTCGGGTTCCGTTGCTCCGATTGGAGCGACTGCGGTGTTTCTTGGTGGCACAACGCTGAAAAATACCTTGATCTCAGCACTGCTCATCATTGCAGCACTTTTTCATTCCATACAGACTGATCCGCTGCAGTTAAAGTGATTTTATCTGGGCTCCATATGGGAGTTTTCGACCGTATTGTAAAGGTCTTATTTTTACATTGGTCATCAGTTTTTGTTGATTTAAAAAAAAAAACGAAAAAACAATTCTGAATAAACAACTGGCCCACCAACTCGTGGTCGACCTACATTTACCCAGCGCTGGAAGAGGAGGAGGTGGACCCCGGGGAGAGAGGATCACAAGGATGAGCCGTTGGTAATGCTGCTCCCATTGTTCCGTCAAGACAGAAATGGGCCAACACAGTGAATGTTAAAATGAGATAATGTGCGAGGAGATTTTTGTACTTTCAGTGATGCAAGTTGCTTTCTTTGGGGGGTTAAAATGCAGAAATGGTGTCATATCTGACTCCATATTGGTGAAACCCACATTAAGATTTGTAAAAGTGTGCGTTGATACGTTGGGAATGCCGCCATGTTGTCCTTGGAGTGCTTGAAAAGCGACCGTATTAGAACCGACTTTGAAATTCGCGCAGAAACTTGATGGATTGAACCGTCATGAGAATGCCTTCATTCCAAAAGTATTTTTGCTTTGTGCGTGTGTGTGTGATGCCTCCCGAGAAAGGGACCGGTGGTGATGACAAAGTCGTGTGATGTAAATCATAACGCGGGAAACGGAGCTGATTGTCAGTATTGTTTGCGCAGCGGTGTCAAATTCATTTTGGTCGCGAGCCACATTGAAGTTATGCATTCACTTTGAGGGCTGTTATGACTGTGAAACGATGCCCAAGATGCCTTCCGAGAAAGGGACCGGTGGTGATGACAAAGTCGTGTGATGTAAATCATAACACGAGAAACAACTGATTGTCAGTATTGTTTGCGCAGGGGTGTCAAATTCATTTTGGTCGCGAGCCACATTGAAGTTATGCATTCACTTCGAGGGCTGTTATGACGTGAAACGAGATCCCATGTCTATTATCGCCTCATCATCTTATTACATACGCATCCGGGTCTCGAGGTCAGAGGTCAAGGAAAATACCTTGTTTAGCTGTTCAGTTTATTTAAAAAAAAAAAAGGGGGCCAGGCACCTGCGTTTGCGCAAACCCTTGTGCGGCGTCCGCCGCCACAGCAGGCACGCGGGGGACGGCTGGAGCTGGCTGGAAGGCATGAGAAACACCGGCGCTCACTGGAAGGGCCACCGCAGGGCTCGAACACGGAGGCCCCCCGACGGCGGGTCACAGCTGCCTATGGGTCAGTGCGGTAGTGAGGTGAGCAGCTCAAGGAGTCACCCCAGTGGACAAAATCGCACGTCGCTCCATGCGGGGGCGAAATGGAGTGTGTGTATTTTTTGGTTTCCCGGCTCAGGTCTCTGGAAGAGGATTAGGGCCAATGAAGAAAAATTAAAAAACAAGGTTGGCAAGATTCTCATTTTTATCTCAGAATTCAGACTTAATTCTCAGAATGCTGACTTTAAAGTCATTAAATGCCAATTAGAGGACACACTTTGGTCGAAAACGCCACAATGGTCACATTATTTTCAATGTTTTTCATCTTTTTCTTTTTTTGCCCAGGTCTGTTTCAAGAGTTTTTTTGTTTTTGTTTTTTTAAATCATTCTGTTGAACCACAATTCAAAAACGATGTCTGATTTCCATTTAAAGTCATTAAATGCCAATTAGAGGACACACTTCGGTCGAAAATGCCACAATGGTCAAATTATTTTCAATGTTTTTCATCTTTTTCTGTTCAGGTCTGTTTCAAGAGATTTTTTTGTTTGTTTTTGTTTTTTAAATCATTCTGTTGAACCACAATTCAAAAGTGATGTCTGATTTCCATTGGTTCATTTTCATACTTTTTTTTTTTTTAGTGAAATGATTCCTGTGACCACTGTGGGTTTTTCTTTCACTAACAGAGGGGTACCAACAATTTTGTCCACGTGTTTCAACCAGCAAGTAGGAAGACACACAATCGAGTACAATCTAACTCTTCTTCCTCAGCCAAACAAGAGTCACATGTCTTCTGGAAGCATGACTTTAAATGTCATGGCAATCTGCTGAAGGAACAAATCTTGCCTTGTAGCAGCAGAGGTGAGAGGCTGTTTTTTAAAATTTTCTTTAATCACCATATTTTATTCCCAACCAGTCCCATCTGACACAAACTGGGAAAAAAAAATCTTTAAAATGGGTGCTGAAATGAATCCAACGATTGTTCAAGCCCATGTCGATGAATTACTTATGTCACATTTTTCTTTTTGTGTACAGTACACAGCAAAAAAGAAGTCATGTGCAACTGAAGACATCGCCTGTGGTGCAACAATAATAATGGTGAGTAGTAAGACAGTTGCATATGTGCTCTCTTGTCTTGTAAATAAATAAATATTGGGGGGGGGATGTCTTTAAGACATCAGAGAGTCAAGCGACAAAGAGCCTCCTCTTCATCCTGCTCTTAAAAGGCCATTCATTCACACACAGATGCATCCAAACTCAAGAGAGTGATGGACTTGTTTACTCTTCAAAAGCGAGCAAAATACCCGAATCACACAATTGTTCCCCAAGAGCCGAGCTGTTTGTCGCCTCCGTTAAAACACATGCACCAGCACATGCTGACATGCACGGAATATTTAAATGGTCATATTTGAATTGCTGGTATTTTGAAAAATGAACCGATGTGGCGAAAAAAACACATGCTCCCCTCGTTAGCACAAGATGGTTTTAATTTACACAGATATGAACGCATGTAGATTTGCACCCATGAAGGACCGAAGATGAAGGGCCGTCAATGAGAAGCGTACAAGCAAAGCCGATCAAAAGTTTCAAGGCCATTTGTGATTGTCATGATTCGGTTTGGGACCAACAGGTGGCACTGTAGGGCTCTCCCTGCAGCTGCACACCTGTTGGTCATTAGGTAATTAGTGGCTTTAAAAGGACTCCCAGCCCGAGCAATCATTGTCGGGTCATTGTTGCTTTGTGCTACTGTCATGTTTGTTTGTTGCCG
>NW_017805531.1:115205-119293 GCF_001891065.2 Hippocampus comes | reverse complement strand
TTTTTTTTTTATGTGGAACGAACAGCCTCAGCCGCAATGAGCGCCGCAGAAAAACACGCGCTCTCTTGGCTGCATCCTCTCTGCTGTACTGTCTGTTCACATGAAAGGTGATAACATCGCTGGTAGATTTCTGCATGTTGAAAGCGAATCGTAGCGTTCTCACCCTGAAAAAGTTTTAAAAGGCAGTTTCACATTCATGTTGGAAATGCAAAATTATTATTATTATTTTTTTTTTAATACCCCTTGGAGGCAATTTGAGGGGGAGCAAAATTCACCCCGGGAATGTTTGTATCAGTCAATGGAAGCGGGGTGGGAGATTAGTCCATCGGCGGGGCGGGATGGATGTTGCCCGCCAACATATGATGATTTGTATTTGATTTCTATTCGGTGACAGGCAAAGGGGTTGGGTTGCAGCGGCCAGGAAGTGGACGGGCCATTCGGGAAACTCTCAAAATTCCAGATGGCCACCACGCCTGTGGATTCGTTGGATTCATCTGTCTGCTGCCATCGGGGATTCGTGTGCAGTTTGCATCATGTTCAAATTGGCCAACCTTCTTTCTTCAATTTTAGGTATGACATTTTTTTTTTTCTGAACAATGTCGACTCAAAGTTCGACTTCAGTTGTAGATGCGGGCTTTTTCCCAAGCCAGTGAATCAATGTTCTGGTTCATCCTGCGCGCAGTTCCTTCAGATTAGACTCTCAACAGCGGAACCACTGGCCATCATGTTTGCATGTTGGACGTTGACACATATTTCTATCTTCTAAAAGGGGTTCCAATTGTCACGCCTCTCTGCGTGGCATGCTCAACAGACATGAAAAGTATGTAAATGTTGATTAACGTGAAAACAGCCCAGCCCGCACGACAGCCCAGCCATGTTCCCAACCAAAAGTCACGTTCACCATCTTGATCTCCTTAAATTGACTACGGGAGCAGCTCAAAACTCCAGCATGGCCACAGCTTTTTTAGCTCATAGCTATGCTGTAGTTTATGCCGTGACATAGATAATTTGTAAGGTTTCATGGCCAGCCATGACAAAAATCAAACTTTTTTTTTTTATTTATTTTTTTTTTATGTGGAACGAACAGCCTCAGCCGCAATGAGCGCCGCAGAAAAACACGCGCTCTCTTGGCTGCATCCTCTCTGCTGTACTGTCTGTTCACATGAAAGGTGATAACATCGCTGGTAGATTTCTGCATGTTGAAAGCGAATCGTAGCGTTCTCACCCTGAAAAAGTTTTAAAAGGCAGTTTCAGATTCATGTTGGAAATGCAAAATTATTATTTTTTTAATACCCCTTGGAGGCAATTTGAGGGGGAGCAAAATTCACCCCGGGAATGTTTGTATCAGTCAATGGAAGCGGGGTGGGAGATTAGTCCATCGGCGGGGCGGGATGGATGTTGCCCGCCAACATATGATGATTTGTATTTGATTTCTATTCGGTGACAGGCAAAGGGGTTGGGTTGCAGCGGCCAGGAAGTGGACAGGCCATTCGGGAAACTCTCGAAATTCCAGATGGCCACCACGCCTCTGGATTCGTTGGATTCATCTGTCTGCTGCCATTGGGGATTCGTGTGCACTGTGCAGTTTGCATCATGTTCAAATTGGCCAACCTTCTTTCTTCAATTTTAGGTATGACATTTTTTTTTTCTGAACAATGTTGACTCAAAGTTCGACTTCAGTTGTAAATGCGGGCTTTTTCCCAAGCCAATTCTTGCCGGCTGATATCAAATTTCAACAAGATGTTGTAAGATCAAACTCACTTGAATGCTTGACTGTTTTCCTGATGAACAATTAGCGAAGAAAAGGCATGTGCTATGCTTAAACACAGTCAAAAGAATTTGCGGTTGACTGATTTGAAGAAATTCAATAATAACACATCACTGTGAAAACAGATTTGGGCCCAAAAAAAAAAATCAAAGAGGGAGCCAAAAAGGAAAACGTGTCTTGCGTCACAGCCCGTGCATCTGTTGAACATTTGGGAAGCGTTGTGAAATTGATGTCATGTCATTTTTTACATCAGTTTATCTTGTACAAGGTAACCAGGGGGTGCTGGGGCCTTTCCAAGGAGACTGTTAGTGGCCAGCTAGTCGCAGGGCACACATAGAGACGAACAAGCTCCCACATCAAGTCAGTACCGACGGACCTTGTCAGTCCGTCACTGAGAGACTGGCATTTTGCTGACAGCTGACGGAAACGCGCGCCGCGTGTCTCGCGTGTTTGTTCGCCGGTCTGAATATAGTTGCCGGGGTTGCGTCGAGTGGACTGATCTCATTCTTTTAATTTACGTTCCGAGCTCCTCGCTCCTCAGTTTACACGCTAGCATGTCCCATCAGAAATTCCATCGAGGAGGGAGGAGGTAGAAATGTTTTGGGCTCATGGAGTGATGGCTCGTTGATGTCGTCCTTTGACGGATACGTCTGCCAAAGATGATGTCACGTCATTCACGTGTGTCCCAAAGGCACCGATTTCAATGAAAGTCAATTATCGGCCAAAAGAGTAATTTTATTCATCTGCTGAGAGTTGTTGTCTCAATGGGGATCACCACAGTCACTTGCATTATTTGCCACTGATTTGATGCCAGGTGCCTTTCCTCAACTGGTTCTTATCCAGGCTTGGGACTGGCTGGGCGTCGAACGCGCGCCATCTGCACTCAAGGGAGCAACATGTACTTCTACACTACGAGGGCATTTATATGTCGAGCCTCTAGTCTGCATTCTGTCGGGGCATATCTTGTCCTCATTATCTCAGCAGATGAAAAAAATAAAACAACAACATGGAGATGGTTAGGGGGCGGAAGAGATCATCGGGCCCAGACATAAACCGTGGCTGAAAAAACATATGCGTCACATGCGCACCCTTGATTGTGAAAAGTTTCAGATGCGAAGGGACGCCTAAAGGAAACCAGAATGTGGTGATGTGAAAATCAGTTTCAAGCAACCGAACTGGCTTTCACTGGCTAATTATGAAATGTCCAAATGACATATGAGGGCAACAGTCACCACTGTTGTTATTTTAAACGCTTATTGCTTCAAAATGTTTCCATGAGTGTTTTAGCAACAAATAAGCACATTAGTGGTGCGCCGGTGGGCGCTGCAAGTGGAGGAATGCGCTTTTGCGCACGAGAATCGAGACGCTCAGTCAGTCATCTTGGCTGCGGGCACGCTATGCAGCCTTAATTCGATGTCAAGTCAGCCGTCGCAAGGATTGCTCCCAACTTCAAAATAAAAGCGGAGTGAGGCATTGACATCCATGTACAGTCCGACTTTGTAGGCTTCGGTGACAAAGTCGGCCCTCGCAGCATGCCGCGTCGCTAATGAACAACCGTCGTCGTCCACACAATTGTGCATTAAGAAGCGGTGATGTTAAACTGTTGGGACTATTTTGCTCACAACTGAATTGGATCCGGGATTGATCATTTTTGGCAGTCGATTCTAAACAGAGGTAATTTGGCGAGCACTGATTGCCTCCCTGCCCAGCCTGGCTCCGCGTTTTCCTCCACGGACCACTCGGCCCTACTCTTATCTTTCTTGCCATTCGCTTTTGGATCCACTGCTTGCCTTTACCTTTGTTACCCTTAACACAATATCAAGAAAGAAAAAAAAATGTTTTGGAAGTATGGACAGTCAACCTTTTCAACAGGGGCTGAATTTGGTGGAAATGAAAGGGCAAAAGCAATTGAAGAGGCACCAAAAATAATTCATGGAAGCGCTCATCGAGTGATGTTAATTTTATGGCTCGAAAAAAAAATGTCAATTCATTATTCCTGCGGGCCAAAAGCCAACTGCCCTCTCGTGACCCTTTGTGAAGAGGACACACGCGTCTTCCATGTATTGCGTATTAGTGCTGGCGGCGAATTCTTGAAAGTTCTGCTGAATTCTTGTCCTGCTGCTGCCCCGTCTAGCTCGGACGGTGTGCTGTGTGCCACTGTGCTGACACTGAAATCCGAAACAAGATCAGCCTTTGTCAAGTTAGATTCCGTAAAGTCACTGATATTAGGGAAAAGAAGAAAAAAAAAAACAGCTCGGTAATGATGAATGTTGACTCTTTTCTCTTAAACCATGAAGGCATATGTTCGATGTAATACACT
>NW_017805531.1:78311-114923 GCF_001891065.2 Hippocampus comes | reverse complement strand
TGTTCATGCTCACGAAAGCAGTTCTGCAAAGAAGAGTGGACCAAAAGCTCTCCACGGAGATGTCAAGGACAAACGCTTGATTTCGCTTATTGCTGCCGAGGGTGACCCGACAAATGACAAACAAAGAGGAACAAGCCACAAAGAAGGCGAAATATCGAGAAATACGACATATTTTTGCTGACGTAGTTGCTGCAAATCATTTTAAATCTGTCAAATCCAAGTTTTCACACACCTTGGAATGTGAAGTATTCTGCACCCACAGCGAAGTACGGTGCTGGCAGCATCTTCGTTTTTTTTTTTTTTCTTTCCCTCAGCTGGAACGTTTGTCAAAATAGAAGGATTTATGAATTGTTCCAAACGCCCGTCCATTTTGGGAAAAAAGAAACCTTGAGGCATTATCCTGCTGAAAATAAGACTGAAGTCAGAGCAAGATCCAATTCAAAGTCCGTGGGGTGCCTGGAGGAGAAGTGAGACGGGCGGACACCTTCACCGTCTGCCAAAGACGGCAAATTAAGTCGAGGTGCCTTACTGACATGCTCAAAAACTCAAATAGAAAGCGAGAATTCTTGTTTTCTTTCATGAGATTTTTGTCCTTTACCCTTCACATATTTGTTTGTGATACAAGAACGGATCTTGTGTAACCTGTCTGATGGTGTGGTAGCGCTCACACTCACACCTCGGGACAATTTCGAGTGTTTTATTAACCTGTCATGCGTGTTTTTGGAATTTGGGAGGAAACCCAGTTGGGCGCTTTCGCAAAAATCACAAAAAAATACTTGCAATCGGATCAAAACATCTTTGATTTTTGATGAGGCCCTTTTCCTTTGAATCCAGGCGCCTGACTGAACACACAGAGACTCAGCCAGTACTGGAAAGAAGAGGATGAGACGGCTTCTGGGGAACAGCTCCGGAGCTTAACTTGGGACTGTCGTCCCCCAAAGAGGCGAGGCGCTGTTGGAGATGAGCGGGCGGTCGCTTCAGGAACGGCCTACCCTCCAATTTGGAAATCTATCGCCGGCTGTAAGAGGCTCGGGATGATGAGCTGAGAAGCACATCTTGGATCATTTCGACTTCAGCGAGGAGCAACGTAAGTCAGAGCTTTGATATTGGGCAGGGGTGTATTATTTATATATGAGCGGGCGGTCGCTTCAGGAACGGCCTACCCTCCAGTTTGGAAATCTATCGCTGGCTGTAAGAGGCTCGGCATGATGAGCTGAGAAGCACATCTTCTGGATCATTTCGACTTCAGCGAGAAGCAACGTAAGTCAGAACTTTGATATTGGGCAGTAGTGTATTATTATTATTATTTTTTTTGTCTTGTGTTTTTGTTTGTTTTTGTTTTTTAACCTGTCCTGTTCACCTGCTTGGTCATGCAGTGTCACATTTGTACGGCTTTTTATGTTTTTCTGTGCGACAGAGAAGTTTGAGGTACTTTTTTATGGTTTTGTGTATATTGGAGGTATTGTGATCGATATTGGAACGGCGGTGGGACAGGGCAAGATTTTTTTTAACCTTATCATTTAAAATCTTATCTGTGGGGCAAAGTCAGTGCCACGCCCTGTCATAGAAAAACAAAAAACGCACGCAACTAGTAGCAAACATGACAGCATGGGACAGGACAGGACAGGACAGGACAGGACAGTGGAGCGAACCAGCCGGTGCTGCCTAAAAACCTGTCGGGACTTTTGAGCGCAAATATCAGGACAGTCCAGGCAGTTAACAAAATCAAAAGTGCTGTGTCACTGTGAGTTGCCCCCCCACATCACGCAACAGTCAATTAACACCATCACACATGAGCGCTCGTCTTTCAGTGTACAGACTTTCAGACCCAAATCTAAGGCAGCTGACTTAAGTCGAACCACGAAAACTTTTTTTTTTTCTACTTTAGCAATGCAATCAAATAACTATACTGTAATCACGCCAAAAAAAAAAAAATGTGGGCGGCACGGCGGATGAACGGTGAGCACGTCCGCCTCACATTGCAGAGGTACGGGGTTCGATTCCGGCCCTCCTGTGTGGAGTTTGCATGTTCTCCCCATGCCTGCGTGGCTTTTTCCCGGGTATTCTGATTTCCTCCCACCTGCCAAAAACGTGCATGGCAGGCTAATGGAAGACTCACGGGGTTCGATTCCGGCCCTCCTGTGTGGAGTTTGCATGTTCTCCCCATGCCTGCGTGGCTTTTCCGCCGGGTATTCTGATTTCCTCCCACCTGCCAAAAACGTTCATGGAAGGCTAATGGAAGACTCAAAATTGTCTCTCGTGTGATTGTGAGCGTGAATGGTTGTTTGTCTTTGTGTGCGCTGCAATTGGCTGGCAACCAGTTGAGGGCGTCACCCGCCTACTGTCCGAAGATGGCCGGGATAGACTGCGGCACGCCCGCGATCCTCGTGAGGAAAAAGCGGATCGGAAAATGGATGGATGGGAAATATCGTTTTGGTTAAAGAGCTTCCACATGATGCTTGATAATTGGCTGGCAACCAGTTGAGGGCGTCCCCCGCCTACTGTCCGAAGACGGCCGGGATAGACTCCGGCACGCCCGCGACCCTCGTGAGGATAAAGCGGATCGGAAAATGGATGGATGGGAAATATCATTTTGGTTAAAGAGCTTCCACATGATGCTTGACCAACAAACAATGTTAATATTTTAGTCGTTGCCAGTGATGTTAATTTAGGGCAGCTGTGGGCGGGGGGAAAAAAACAAAACAAACTTACACATGGTGGCGGTCTAATTAGTGTGCCGGTAGTTGTGTGACGATGTATGTGTCCCATTATTGTAAAAAGAGGGCTGAATGGATGTGGGCTCTTCTCGCTCCACTGTTTCTCTGTCTCTTAATTGTCTGGAAAAAAAAATACCACTTGACTTTTGCATCCAGTCTATAAACCATTTTTCAGTTTGTTCAATGACAGTTTAGTGCAGTGTTATAGTGACCGTTCTCTGTCACGTTTAGGCACTTTCAAAGAGGATCGAGTCAACTTTGAAATCAAACGTCAGGATGAAGACGACCTTTTCCTATTTGGGCTTACTCCTTCTGGGCCTTCATTTCCTGACAGCCAGCGGGCAGCTGGAACCCAAAAAACCACTCCCCCTTGACCCCCTGACCGCTACACAAAGACGCGGGCTCGTCGAGCGGGACGTGCGGGGTCCGCTGAGACCCAACATCACAATGCCGCGCCGACGCCAGCTGAACCCCAAAAACCCACTGCCCCTTGCCCCCCTGCCCGCCACACAAAGACGCGGGCTCGTCGAGCGGGACGTGCGGGGTCCGCTGAGACCCAACATCACAATGCCGCGCCGACGAATGCCCCCCATGTGCAGCGCGCCCACGGAAATTCGAGACACGTTCAAGTACATCAACACCGTCGTGTCCTGCCTGGTGTTTGTTGTGGGCATCATCGGCAACTCCACACTCTTAAGGATCATCTACAAGAATAAATGCATGCGCAACGGGCCGAACATCCTCATCGCCAGCCTGGCGCTCGGCGACCTGCTGCACATCATCATCGGCATTCCCATCAACGTTTACAAGGTGAGCCTATATGTCAACTCCGATTGGAACCCAAACCCGAAGGGGCGGGAATTCCGCATACCTTCATGATATTTCCACCGGTTCCTGAGTCCCACCATTTCCCATGGTCTCTTGCACGTTATGAGGTGAATGTTTTGAATATTTGCGAGTGTGTGCGTGTGTGCGAAAATGTCAGCGTTTCCATGGGGAACTGTTTACTTAACTGAAGGGCTAATAAGGTTGTGAAAACAATATCGGAGGGCCGGGATGTGTCCATTCCAGTTGCGCAGTGGTGTCACGGGGTTAGTGTGTACCTTTACAGAATTGTTCCAGAAGGGCTTTGATGTCGGATGAAAACGCCCCTGAATTTTCCAAAGCCTCTAACCCTGACCAGAATACAGAGATGATTGTTTTTTTTGTCCACTGAAACCTTCCCGCATGTCTTTTCTGAACGGCATGCCTGAAACTCGGGAAAAGAACAACAACAACACAGGGCCAGAGAATTTGCTTCCCTCCCTCCCTCCCATGGTTGAACTTTGACTTTTGAACTTTCTCCCTCCAGCTCCTAGCGGAGGATTGGCCTTTTGGGGTGGCTCTGTGTAAGCTGGTGCCATTTGTCCAGAAAGCCTCGGTGGGGATCACCGTGCTCAGTCTGTGTGCACTCAGCATTGACAGGCAAGCGCATCTTTCAAGAATGTTCGCCCCTTTGGTCCCGTTTCTCATGTCGACCTGTAACACGTGCTTCGAGCGTCAGTGGTAAAATTGCACCAAATGTCTGCAAAGCTGTGATAGATTTATGTGTTATTATTAAGTGGCCGAACTGGTGGATTTGGATTTTTTCTTGATACTTCACATGTAAAGGCTAAATAGTCGTTTTAGTAGCAGGTTAACATCGCAGTCAACATGTTTCATGTCATCGTCAGATTGCAAGACTTTTACAACTCACCCTTTGAAATGAGAGCCAATTAGCTTCGCTTAGCAATGAAAGGAAATAGCAGAGCTCTCAACTCACGGTATTTCAAATACGCTTTCGCAACAGCTGCGGCTGTCGGTCCAGCTCAATTAAAACTGCAGGTCTCGAGAGTGGATCCAGACATCACTTCCACAAGTTGTTTTGCTGAACTCCCGTGATTGATCCCTCAGATATCGCGCCGTGACCTCATGGAGCCGAATCAAAGGGATCGGCGTTCCGAAGTGGATGGCGATCGAAATCGCACTCATCTGGCTGTTATCCATCATCCTGGCTGTGCCTGAGGCAGTCGCTTTTGACATGATCACGATGGACTACAAAGGAGAGCGCTTGAGGATCTGTTTATTGCACCCCATGCAGAAAACAGACTTTATGAGGGTAAGACGCAAGACGCAGCTCTCGCATGTAAGTGCATGGGATACGTTGACACGGTTGCGCATGCTGCTGCTCTGCGCGCGCGCGCACGGGATTGCATACGTTGTGAGACGCGGCACGTGTGTCATCGAATCACCCGAGTTAAGCACACGATGGGTGATACGTTTCCAGGTTCGGCCAAGGTTGAAAAGATTTCACAGGCTTTTGAAAAACTGGATCGGAGGAGCAATCACGTTGACTTCTGGCCCGAAATACGGTGCTGTTCAAATCCAGGTTCACGTCCTCTAAAAAGAAAAACATGGTCGTAAAATGTATCCCCTGCGTCTTTGGGCCGATAGATTGCAGAAATGGGAGCGCGGATTTGAGCCACGCCCGGGGCAGAAAGGCTCCACGACGGTTATTCCTGGCAGCAGATGTTCTTTCAAAATGCGTGGCTGATTATCCGTTTGTTTTTTCCCAGTTCGGCCAAGGTTGAAAAGATTTCACAGGCTTTTGAAAAACTGGATCGGAGGAGCAATCACGTTGACTTCTGGCCCGAAATACGGTGCTGTTCAAATCCAGGTTCACGTCCTCTAAAAAGAAAAACATGGTCGTAAAATGTATCCCCTGCGTCTTTGGGCCGATAGATTGCAGAAATGGGAGCGCGGATTTGAGCCACGCCCGGGGCAGAAAGGCTCCACGATGGTTATTCCTGGCAGCAGATGTTCTTTCAAAATATGTGGCTGATGATCCGTTTTGTTTTTTCCCAGTTTTATAAATCGGTGAAGGACTGGTGGCTGTTCAGCGCCTATTTCTGTCTGCCACTGGCCTGCACTGCCATTTTTTACACGCTGATGACCTGCGAGATGCTGAGGAAGAAGAACGGCGTCCAAATCGCCCTCAGTGACCACCTCAAACAGGTTTGCTCATCGCATGCCTTCATCTTGTATCCATTTGAAGTGAACGGAGGGTGGCCTCCAGTGATGGACGCGTTGATTTATAGAATTGACTGGATTGGATTTCACTGGAATGCGCTGCTTTTGGCTGCAACCGGCAGATCGCTGCTCTGTAAATTCCCTCGAGCAGCAATAGTGTGGTCGTTACAACAACGGCATGGAAACGGTTTATACCGTTCAGGTAAAAAGGTGAAGAACTCCCATTAAGAAAGGGGGAAAAAAAAGAAAATTTGCCCTTAAGGTTTTACCATCAAAATGACACTTCATTCAAAAGTGGAAACCACGCCCAAAAAAATTCTCCTCTTTAAAAAAATAAATAAATAAATAAAACTTCAACGAGTCCCAACATTATAATCAATGTAATTACTTTGCTCAAAGAAGACAAAATGTGTTCTTTGTGAGCAAGAATTCATCATGGGACTTTTGCGTCAAAAAGGCAACATACCCTCCATGTTTTTTGTTGTTGTTTGTTTTCGGGTGCAGCGACGGGAGGTTGCAAAGACCGTGTTCTGTCTGGTTCTGGTCTTCGCTCTGTGCTGGCTCCCTCTCCACCTCAGCCGAATTCTAAAACTCACCATTTATGACGAGAAGGATCCAAACCG
Source organism: Hippocampus comes (assembly GCF_001891065.2). Taxonomy (NCBI): domain Eukaryota; kingdom Metazoa; phylum Chordata; class Actinopteri; order Syngnathiformes; family Syngnathidae; genus Hippocampus; species Hippocampus comes. The sequence continues at coordinate 108,535 of NW_017805531.1, read as the reverse complement.
CTGCGAACTGCTCAGGTATGTGACAATAAAATTCAAAACTCACCTGCAGGAGACATGACAGACAACTCTGCGTTTTGCAGTTTCTTTCTAGTCTTAGACTATATTGGCATCAATATGGCATCTGTCAACTCCTGCATCAACCCGATTGCCCTCTACATGGTCAGCAAGCGATTTAAAAATTGCTTCAGGGTAAGTCAAAGATTCATCACAATGTTTGCGTCAAGCAGTGACAGGCAGTGGATATTAAAAGTCGATCCACGCCAGTTCAAATTCCAAGGTTTTTGTGATTAGAGAAAAAAAGTACACGGCATGACAAAATCTCCCAAACACATGCGGGTTGTGGTCCGTCCGTTAAAACAAAGGCAAATTTTTTTTTTTTGGCCTTAAATCCAAAAGTTATGTTTAACACCGACAAAACACCACCGCCTCATGAAGTGGTGGAGGGAATTAGGAATAGTGCCAAATCGAAATCAGTGTGAGCACAAAACCTTCAGGCTTTTCAGACGAGGAAAACAAAGAAGGAGAAGGAGGGAAAAATAATCCGGAATTGCCTAAAATCTGACATTTGTGAGTGCTAATAGTGCCAAATCGAAATCAGTGTGAGCACAAAACTTTCAGGCTTTTCAGATGAGGAAAACAAAGAAGAAGAAGGAGGAAAAAAATCTGGAATTGCCTAAAATCTGACATTTGTGAGTGCCGAGTCCCCTTTCACATGAGTTTGGTGAATTCTGAACACAGCCACGTTCGCTGTTCACCATAAGAGGGTGTGCATACTTGTGAAACCAATTCATTTCACTTGTTTGTTTTTACTTCCCCCCCCTCGAAAGGTTTCGAATCTCCGCGGTGGATTCACTCGAGTTGTACAGATTATAGGTCTCATTCATCTTGAAAAATGTATCGACATTCCAAAAGCCTTGAATTTGAACACGGGTGTGTAGACTTTTTATATCCACCGTACGTTAAGAAATCAAATGACGTGACATCTGAAAAAGTATCTTCAGCGACAGCTTGTTTTAAATTTGTCCTTTTCTGACCACCCGACTTCCTGCAGTCCTGCCTGTGCTGCTGGTGCTTACCGGCAGAGATGCTGATGATGGATGAGAAGCAGTCGTGCATGAAGCTGAAAGTCACGGAAAGAGCATCCGACCAGAGCAACTCTCGAATCACCAACAAGTCTACTACGGCCTGAATATTGGAAGCTACTCCTGAAAAAGGAACGAAACGTGAGGTCAAAAGAATGACAAGGTTTGTACAATCGAGGGAACCAGAGGCTCATCTCCAAAATCGTAGGAGGTCTTGAACTCAACACCTGTGATGACATGAAAATTGGGATCGCTCCAACCAAGTCTAAGTCGCGTTTCGTTGCGTGTACGAAATCACGGCGCGGTTTCTCTGTTTCATTGACTCGCTGATAAAAAAATATATATATACAATATATATGATAATGGGGCACTGCGTCAATCTCCTGCATGGACATGGATGAGTCTGTTTCTTCTTCCGCCACGCCGAAGACTGTGTGCGCCTCTCTCCTGCGCTAACCTTAAAACGGAATGGCCGGCGGAAGCAAGTCAGCCGCGTTCACTCCCACGAAAGTAGCGAAAGAACGACATCTCCACCCGTGCGCCCAATTCCACCACGCTTTGCCCCAGATGTGCATTTGTGCCGTCATGTTGTTTCTTTCCAACTTCTGACTGGACCGCTGATGCGCCACGACAGTGCGAAGACCATTCAGCTGTTTTGTTACGCTGTTCGATATTTGAGCCGACTCTTCAGGATTTCACGTTTCGTTCTTGTTTTATCACGATCTGCCCTTCAACGTACAGGATGCGCTAAGAGTATATTTCTGTAATAAACAAATGTAGTATGTGTGTATATATGCAAAGTAAGTCTGTTCCTCGGTCATAATCACTGACGACTGTCCATAAATGTTTTAGTGTTGCCTGTTATTGTGGCCGAACGCGTGTGATTGACTTAAGTGTGAAGACAGGCGGCGTCATATGACGGGAAAGCTAACACAAGAGCTGTATTGTGATTGTATTTTCTTCTCACTTCCCGACTACACCCGAAAACACGCACACATGCAGCTTTGACCTGGGAAAGTTCCTGCAGGCTAAATCCCGTGTCACGCATGACACATTAGCGGCCAGAGAGCCAAAGAAGATCTCTGTCCTGTGATCACTCAGCACCCCTCCTCCACAACACTCGCTTTCTTCTTCGTCTTCTTTCCGCCCGTTTTTTCCCCTCCCTTTTGTGTCTTTTACCTTTTCCAGGTCCTCTACCCCCGTTTACATTCTCAAAGCCTTTGGCGTTCATTTCTCGCTTTCTCCATTCCTTCGGTATGAGGCCTCTGGTTAGGTTCGCACAACTGTTGAGTTTGATTATCAGGTCAAAGCCTCGATTCTCAGAGATGCAGTATCTAATGTACAAAATAAATCTTCAAGACTTAAATGCTTTGGCTTGGGAGTATAGTCTTGATGTATATAATAAAGGATCTGCCTATGGCGGCGGGGGTGTCACTCATTATACTTCAGGGACCACTTATGGACTAATTAGATGTTAAGTGGGCCCGAGCAGTAAAATCAGTTGATATAGATACAATTTTTTTTAAAGCAAGGCAACATAAGTACACGTTTTTACAAAACATTTAAGGGGAAGTCAAGTCAAAATGTTCTTTGCAACATTATGTTCTATGCGTCCCCGTTCGTCGAAACATGGCGGTCTGATGAATATTGCGTTTGTGGAAGATGAAGCAACAAAATTAACTTGTTTGTAATCCATCTCAAGCGGCGGCCATTTTGCCACTTGTCATCGCGGTGCCTTGGGGCTCAGGTCACGAGCAATCGGAGCTCAGCGATACGGTTAAAAATGGGTCCATTTTTTTGAATGATTGGAAAGAACATGTTTGACTTGACTTCCCCTTTAAGGACCACCACAGATTTGCAATTTGCTGCAGTGTCTCATGAACATGTGCGGATTGTATAGAACAGCTCAACACTTTCAATCTCAGGTATGTTGAGATGAAAACTTTATTACTGTGTACCTCTGATGGTATCGATGGGGAAACGGAGAAATGTTGTCGAGTTATCTGGTGTTCCCATCTTTGCGAGTCTCGTCTTCTGTTCGCCAAAACAGCATCCCAGCAATCCCCCCCCCTCGATTAATAGTCAAACAAGGCGCCGTGTTAGCGACGGATGTGACATCGCATCGTTGCGTGGGCCTTCCCTTGCACTCACCATTTGCTATTGAGCGATATGAGTTTTGATTGTTATTGGAAAATCCAGCTGCTTTGCATTCCGCAACGGACCAGAATCCAGTGCGAGCAGTTTCAACGTCTTTCAACGACGCTACGTCTCGGCTCTACTTCCTGCAGGCTAAGAAGGAGTAAGTATGTCTGCGCGCTTCGCTGCCGTGGCGTCTCGGGCCGACCGAAAGGTCCCGCGAGCTATTATAAGCGTGCTAAAATTCAAAACAACCAGTGCAACCAAAATGTGTTTTTTAAATATATAAACATCGCATTCTTTTCTCTGCTGATTCCTAGGTTTCACTCGCGCACGCACACACACACACACACACACACACACACACACACACACACACACACACAGAATCGATTTGGCGCCAGCCTACTCTCCCCAACTCCGAACATTTTTCACATTTTCTTCCCGGACGAGCTAACATTTGCTTATTTACACAACCTGATCTGCTGAAAACTTTCCAGCTTATTTTCATGATTTTTGACATTGAATATTTGAAGAAGGTGTCCTCCTGCTAACCTTGTACTGGAAGATGGTTTATTGTGCATGCGAGACAAGGCCGCGTTGACATTTAAACGCTGAAATATTTAAGGTTATGCGCATAAGGTACACAGCTGTCTCTGGAAAAAAAAAACGTAAATTACCTTCACTGTCTCTAGAAGGTAGTTTGAACACCCCTTCTATCAGAAATGCAATGATTTATAAGTCGAGTTTCCAACAACATCCCGGAACCCTTCACATCTCTATATGCACTCTGGATTGATGACACAAGAAGTCTGGCAGCAATATTTGGGAGGCACCAATGCAATCCACTTCCAGCAGGGTACGTGCGTGTGTGCCGCCTAAAAGCTGCTCAGCTATTTGGAGATACTTCAAAGGGAAACTATGTCGAACCGAGCTCAAATGAGAACCTCGCAGTGCTTTAAAAGCAGAAAAAGCAACAACGCTCCCAAGATGTTTCCCACATTATTTTCATAGTTTTCACACCATTTCTGGTCCACACTTCCCACATTCAATAGCTGACATATTTTTACATGCAAGGATGCGACAGGAGTCCAAAACGCACACACACACGCACGCATTCACAAACTCAGTCAAGCGGCAAAATGAGGCAAAAGGAATTCATCTGGTTGACATTCCTGAGCGTTTCCTTCCTTTATCTCCTCCTCCATTTTTTTTTTTTTTTTTTTTACATCAGGAGACGTTCTTACGGTTATGTTCTTAAGCTTTGTAGCCAAATGAGGACTCAGGAAGCGAGCAGGTGGGGCAGCTTCAACGGGAGTTTATTGTCAGAGCCAGGAATGAAAGGAAATGAGAATACTTGTTGGGCAGGAAAGGAGAAGAGCAGGGCGACAATTACTTAGGGCGTTGTGTAAAATGTCAATCAGAACAGAATAAAATGATTTGCCAATACCTATGATGATAATTCCATCGAATACACTCCAGAGAAGACATTTCATCTTCAAAGTGATCAACCATATACTCCCCCCCCCCCACCCCGTAAGCATTCTTATCCATGGAGAAGAGACAGCCTCAAATGGGAGCTTTGTATGAAATGCAGAGTGGCACGATATAAGACTCATAAAATGATAAGATTAATATCAGCAAAAGAACTGAGACGTTGGGGTGGCGGGGCGGGGGCGGGGGGTGTCTCCATGTGGCTTGTCCATAATCAAATTCCAGTGCTCCTAATTCTTAGCTGGAAGGACAACTGTTTTATTTCTTGACTCAACTCGACTTGATTTATCAAGGGCTTCCACAACAGCTGCAGATGTAACAAAAGCACTTTACAGAGCACATGAGACTCAACTAATCACACAAAGAGAAACCAACAAAATCTTTTCCTCCAATCCCACAAGCGCTTTGTTGTTTGGAGGCCGTTAGAGATGAAAGAAAAGCGATTCGAAGTCTCATTCCACCGGCTCATTACAGATGCACGCATGACGCCCCCCTCGCGTCTGCTACAGCGAGCATCTGTTGGTCAGTAACACACACGTACAAGAAAGAATGGTTCCACTTTCCCACTCCAATTAGAGCCTGTATTCTTTACTTTTCAAACGCCGACTCCTCTTCGTATCTTCTTCGGGCCTCATGTTGGTGACGCTCCTCGCCATCAGCTCCTCCAGCTATCCCGTCTGCAGTCCGACCGCACCGACATTGCCGCTGAGCCACATGGAGCCGTTGCAAAAATGCTGCCCGTTTAGGCTGCATGCGGACTAACAAAGATGGTCCACGATTTTGGTGACTTTAAGCAGGTTCGTCCCGGTGGCGGCTCGATGACTTCCCCCTGTGACCTGCCTGTAGCGTAACAAGAGACGGCAAATCCAGGGTCCAGAAAGATCAAAACGCAGTCTGGCTGGGTTTCTACAATCTCGACCTGGATTTGCCATCTCTGCCTGTCACCTATGTGACATCATCGCAATTTGAATGTTGTGATTTGCATACCCACGGGAGGAAATCAATCCACGGCAGTGATCCATATGCTCAGCTTCACAGTCATTCAAGCATTTAAACGAACCTGAATGATTACATGAACCCACCGCAGGTCTGGCTGCAGACAGTCAGGTGGACAATTTTCAAGAAAAAAAAAAGTGTTCAAGGAGATCACAAGGCAGTTCTAGGTCGTCCGTCAGTCAAGTGGACCGTCAGAGGACTTATACGGGTGTAGTGGTAGCTTTTCTGCCGTCTGTTAGCACATGAAAAAGGAGCGGGAAGAAAGGATGGGAAATCACTGAGTGTGTTGGTGCCACGCTTTGCCACTAGGGAGTGTCGGGGACTGTGGAGAGGCAGCGTTAGCTTCAGTCAGAATGAAATATGATGAAAGCTTAGGATGCCTCAAATGTCAGCATTTGTCATACTGCAACTGAAACACAAATGTTCAGCAAAATAGAGGAAATCATAAATTGCAGCTGAAGCAGACTCACACTCAGCCATGGTTCCCTTTCTAGAATGGATGTCTGCCTGCGAGTCGGCTCTCCGCTTTACATTGCAAATACCCTCGTGTTTACATTTGCTCCGCACAGACAATCGTTACTAAGGGTTACTTGGACTCACAACACGGGTAACCAATCAAAATTCACTTGGGAGGCAGTTCAAGGGAGGGAAAAAAAAGCGAGGGAGCAACATCTGACAAGGACCGAAAGAGCAACACTAACTCCACTGATCTCTAATCAAGAGTCACTTTTCTTGGGACATTTCACAATAGAAAATTGATCTCTGGTATTGAAGCAGATGACACTTTCATGTTTGCCAGATGACAACGACTTCCTTTTCTCTTTTAGATCCTCCGGCCGGCTGCGGTCCTGCTGCATGGATACCAATTGACAACACAAGGTAACCCGCCTCTGCTTAGGATTTCATAAGCGGTAATAAAAGTCATAACTTGACGACTGTGATGGATTTGCAAAAGACCAAAGAGTCTTGTAGCGTCACCCACCGTATTTTGGATGTCACGCGGTGCGAATAAAAGAAAAGTCAAAGCGTCGACATTTTAAACCTGATACTTATCAAAAGATGAGCCGGCACACATAAACGCTCGCTGTCGGAACGTCGGCTAACGTCTTAAAGCGGTTATTGTGCCGTGATCGCGGCCACCACTCCGATAGCCAATCTCCCCTTGCGCCATATTTCAATGTTCATTTAACAAGGCCCTGTTACAGTGAACAACTGGACGACCTTATCAGCTGCCCCCCCCCCCCCCCCCCCACACACACACACACACACACACACACACACTCACCGTCCTGTTATCACCGTGGCCTAGTTCACACACATCGAGCACACATAACCTCTCTACCGTCCAACAAACCCGCAGTTCTTCTATTTCGCTCTCCGAAACCCTCGCACAGGCAAAATGAGGAATGAAACGTTTCGGGGGGCCTTATCGGTGTCCTTGGGGGGGCCTGGCAGCCACTTCACAGACTCCGAGCCCTGTGCAAAGGCCGCAGGGACAAACCTACAGTGTGTGACAAGAGTACCGATGAACAGGCTGCACGGGCCAGCTAATGATGAATATCCAGCTTGTACAATGGCGATTGAAAGCAGCTGCCGCTCAAAGGAAGAACAATGGGAGAATTAGCGATTTGGAAAGAAAAGAAAGGAGGAAAAAAAAAGCATATTCCTGTTTTTTTCAGCAAAAAAAAAAAAAAAAAACATCGACGCCGCACCGATGATGTTTAGCAAAGCGTCCATTGTCACTAAGATAAGCGTGGCAGCTTGCCACGTTGCCAAGCCAGAGCCTAAAATTCAGGTTAGAAGGAGGAAAATAAACTGTTCATTCGCTTACTTTCTGGCCAACCTGCAGTAACGAAAGAAAAGATGGCGTGTGTGCACACGCGTGTGTGTGTGTGAGGCAAGAAAAGTTCCTCAAAGTATGACCAAATGTCATTTCGTTTGAAGGTATGAACGGAGAAGAAACAAAAAGTTCATTTTCCCTTGAAAGCATTGAAGGCAAACATGCAAACATCAGAGGAAGTTGAAAATGAGAGGGCCATTTCTGGGGTAAGATGATGGCAGCGGTTTGGCAGCAGAACTCAGGAAGTGGTGCCTCCTAACTGAGCTGTGTTTCCTGTGTGATAACTGACCCAAACATATGCTGGCTCCGTCGCAACCGCTAAGTCGCCCGTTCGTGTTCTCCCTTTGGAGGCTCGGGTGCGAAAACATCAATAACTGCGAAGCTGCTAAGGTTGGAGGATTAACGGGATTAAAATATGACTCGAATTAATTCCTTCAAGCTATTTTCCTCGGGTTGAAAAGCCGCGGCGTCGTACGGAAAACCTGATTACCGCTGTGATCTTCCACAGAAAAGAGCGAAAGGTAAGGTGCAGGTGCGCCGCCGTGTTGATGAATTCTCTTTTCAGCGGGGAAATAAGACGCATCTGTACAACAGCGGGGGGGGGGGGGACTTAAATCCCCAACGCGTTTAACGTTAGACTCAGAATGAGTCCAACGTGGTTAGATGGAGCGGCAAGAATGACGAGAGGACTCCGCGTGGCATCAAAGCGGAAGGGAGGAATAATTCAATGATTAAAAAAAAGCAAAGGAACAAAAACAACTGCTTTGATTCCAAATGTCCCCAACATGTCTTCAGGAATGCGAAGGCGATGGCTGCGAGACCTTGAAAGTTGCGCAAAGACAGATTGTTTCGTGTTCAACGGCAGCTGCTTCCCCACCCCACTTTTGCACACGCATGCATCGCACACATTGCAGTACAAACGCTTCCTTCCTGTTGGCGGTTTGGCCTCATTTTTAGAAGATGCGAGTGAGACGCGCGATAACCAGAAGCAGACCGCAGTGTTTTTAACTCGTCTTTCAGACCACCGAGTTTTTATCAAGTATGGAATTGATGTCTAAATCTTGCCTCTAATATTATGTATGTTACTAATTTCAGTTTGTTTGGTTCCCCCCCCCCCCTCTCGCCCGACAGGTTCCAGTCCAACCATTGGACGTTTTTCACCGCAGCCACTTCCCCATTGAAAGTCAAAGCGCGAGAGGCAAACGTTACTTCCTGTGACAAATTTGTCTTGATGCTCATCTCGTACACTCGCATTCGCCGTTGAGATGCCAGCATCATCATATCCTGAGATGCTCGCTCCTCAGATCATCTAAAGGTCAGCCCGCAAAGAGCTTCTGCCTAGAGACAAGAAAACGTTTCAGTTTTCAGAAGATTCCGGTGATGTTTACGCCATCTCGTTAGATCTGCACCGGTGTTTTGGCATTTCCAGCCATGCTACAGCAATCAGAGCTCATTTTTGACTTCGCCAGTGACCATGTCACCCTGTCAGGGGTAAGTAAAGCGCGATGTCATTTGGAAGTGCATTTCATGCTTGCTGGCTAACATAAATAAATAAATAAATAAATAAGGAATGTTCTGTATTGGAAGGTCTGCATAAGCAAGTAATATTCAGTGCAATAACTGTATCAAAAGATTGTCTTATACTTGGTTCCTAATACAATAATGTTCAGTTCTCATTATGAGTGTGAGAGGTGTGCAAATGTATTCAAATGTTTATGTTCTTCCCGTGCCTGTGTGGGTTTTCTCCGGGTACTCCACGGTTTCTCCCCACATTCCAAAAACATGCATGGGAGGCTGATTGAACACTCCAAAAATGTCCTGAGGTATGAGCACGGATGTTAACCGGTTCAGGGTGTCCCATGCATATTTTTGGAATGCGGGATGAAACCGAAGTACCCGGAGAAAACCCACACAGGCTCGGGGAGAACATGCAGACTCCACACAGGGAGGCCGGAACTGGAATTGAACCCGGTACCTCTGCACTGTGAGGTCGATGCACTAACCACTGCACCAATGGGCCACCCAGATGCAATTATCATTTTACAAAAAAACGAAAGGACTCGGGAGTGTGCCGTGTGTGCGATGCCGTCGATAATGTCATGTTACAGTTATCATTTTTGTCATTTGAGCAGTTGGGGGTTCATTCGGATTTCCCAGGTGTGCTCGTGGAGCAGATTCCACATCCGCACCTGTTGGCATATTCAGGATTTTTGTGTGAGGAGACACACGAATACGACCAACAGTTGCCGAAAGGTGAGTGCACAGCCTACGGGGCACACACAATCACCTGACTTAAATCTAATTGCGTAGCAAATATTTGACTCATAATCTACGATCCGCGGCCTTCAGAATTTGACATCGATTGGCCTTTTCCGTTTGGCAGGTTGAAAAAGGAAGATGCCGCATGTGCGCACGCGCACTGTGTTCCTCGCTCAGGGACCACCCTCCGTAAAATATTCAGGAAGTTGAACAAAACATTTCTATTAAGAGTCTGCAAAATGCAGCACATACATCGCATTAGAATGTAGACTCGGACTAATCCAGCTAAAGCATGCTGTAGCTCACTCATCATCAGTGCTGGTCGTTGAAAGTAAGTCATGTCGTGTTTTCGGGTCGCTTTACTTTGATCTTCAAGTTGCCCGCTGCAGCTGTAGTGGTGCTTGGCTTGGTTTGGCTAAGCTAAGTTGACGTTGCTAGCAGAACTACAGTCAAGACATTTTTCTGGGAGGTTATTTCAACAACCACGAGAATGGTTTGCTTGCTTCACACACTTTTATCTCGTTCGTCAAGTTGTCTGTGGATTTTTGAAAGCGGCGGACAAAAGTCCACGTTTGACAGCGTTGTTAGCCAGCAGATGTTTTCCGTCCCTGGTCACAAAGACATGCGTCGATTTCACTTGACTTTTAACACGCACCCCGATGTATGACATATCGAGTCAGTTACGTTTATTCCCCCTATCAACTTGTTAACATGTGTTATAAAGTGTTTATTTTTGTAATTTGCAGTGCTGTGAAAAGTGCACGACTGATATTCTCGACAACTACGTTTTGCCAGGCTATGGGATAACCGGAAAATGATAAACGCAGCTCAGCTCCCCACACTGCAATATTATCCATATAGTTGTTTCTGAAAGTTGCAATCAATGCCCATTAAGATGATACATACACATCCAATGAGATTGGGCAGCCGTGCCCGGCGTTTTGGGCAGTTAGTACACCTGTTGACTCTAATGTTCAGTATTTGTGAGATTGATGGTGGTCCTTGGAGGAGGATGAGATGATAAATTGTCACTGGTTACAGTAACTGGACGTCAATGTCTCTTGGTTGTCCCTGATAATTAAAAAAACACCTAAACAAGGTACTCCATCACATTGATGGCGCCGCCGTATAAAACGGCCCATAAAGCAGTCCTGCTCTTTGATTAACCGTTACTCACAATATATTGCCTGTCAGCACATTGAGAGAACTCAAGGCAATAGATGGCATGCGATCCACACTATGAAAAATCTGCATTTGATACCGCCCCTGATTCTTCGCACGCCACCCGAAAGTCATACTTTCAATGACAGACCGTGATGGGAGATGAATCAGCTGTTTCTAAACTAGACTCTTGTAATGTATTCTCTTGTAACAGTGCCAACACACAGCCCTCATAGCCAAAGCCGTGAATTTTTTTTTGCTTGTGTCCTAACCCTTCTAAATAAATAATTTCACTGCAGGAAAATGTCACGTTTTGGGCTCAGAGAAGTATGAACCTATATAGATTTTTTTTGGGGGGGTTGCAAAGTTGAGAACATGTTTGCTTCATTAGTGAAACCCACCCACACAGTCTGCCTGAGCCAAAGTAATTCTTTCTCTGAATGCCATCCTCTTCTACCATCTTCCTGTTATGTGCCATTCTTTCCTCTGTGGTCTAAAGTGGACCCATGTGAAAGTGGAGACGAAGAGACCATGGAAACGCTCGTTGCTGCAGACTCGCTTCTGGACTTGGACTGTCCAGATACTCTGTCACTGGAACACTACTGTAAGTGTACGCTGTCAATGCGAAGCTCCCATTAGAGGTCCAAACATAACATTTTACATACATGAATTCAACACTATTCTCCTTTTATCAAGGCCTTCATTTTGAGGGTGGAAATGTAAATTAGATAATTATGTTTGACCATTTTATTGCTGAACACAGAGCCGGATGTTATGCACTTCGGAGAACAAATTAACTGAACAGCGGCTCAGATAGGAGACACTTTCAGCCTCAGTGTCAATCATCTTTCTTTTCTATTCAGCGAGAAAACAATTCTTTTTTAACACCTACTGCTTGTGTAAAACCTATCATTTTCAAGGAATGGCAAATTGCTTTTTTTTTTTTTTTTTTTTTTTTTAAATAGTATCGCAGGTATCAACACAATTGAAAGTTGGTTGGATTTATGGGTAAACTCGCTGACGACCCCACTTCTCCCAGACTCATAAATTCAACGAAGCATGCGTGTCATTTCACGGAGCCTTCAAAGGTTATTCGGATCATTATCAAGAGTTAATCGCATGCACTTTGGCATTTTGAGTGAGAGTGATTCTCAAATGATCCGCTGATTATGCATACAGCCCACGTGCAGGTGATGTTATGTACTGTTTGAAGGTGTACATTTTCTGTAGCTGTATCAAAGCCTGTGTTCACTCATTCTGATCTATACCTTTTGATCAATCTGTAACCCGCAAAAGTCACGATACACGTACTTTTGTGAAATTTAGTTTCAGGTTTTCGTTCAGACCCCTGAAATAATGCCAGCAGCGTTGGATAATTTTGGCTTGGTGGTAGTAAGTGTGAGCATATCACTCCCTTGCTCATGGTTGACCAATTGACACTGGAGCAGTGTTGCGTATTTGCCGCCTGGCAAGACGTTGTTCTCTCCCCCAACCTGATTTCAGTGCTAGTTTGGTGAAGTCTTAGCCTGTATTAATGCTGAGTTCTGTTACATTTAAAGCAATGACAACAAAATTGTGAACAAAATCTTTCTGACGCAGATGATGATTCACTGATGTGGCAAAATCCCACAATATTCCACCAACTACTGCCGAGCATTTATTTGACGTCAGTTTTTTTTTTCCTTCAGTATCGGTGATCGCTGATATTGGCAGCCTCTATGAGTACCCAGTACTTTAAAACAAGGCTGATATTGAACCAATAGCTGGTATTGGTACTCGCCTATCCCTACATAACAAAAACTAAAACCAAAGCGGTCAATTATTGATGGCCTCACGTCTGTCCAAATGATACCTGAAAATGAAATCCAAAAGAGGAAGTGAATGTTGACCTTTTGGACCCCTTGTAAAAGCGGAAGTTGGGCTTCTCCGACTGCTGTGCCTCTCAATATAGGAAGGCGTTGGAATTATGATTGCGTTGACCTCTTCAATAAATCCGTTTATGACCTTCTTCAGCCCAGACCTTCCTGCCATCATTGGGCGATGTCATCAACGCCCCTGTGACTCAAGTGACGGTGTCTGCCGAGGGGATTTTGGGAGCTGTCGAAGAGCCAGAATGGCACACGTTGCACGCAAATGAGCCGGCGACCCAGCTGCAGTCCAAACAAAGAAGTCAGTCACTTTTGCTGGTCATCGATCGCCTGCTCATTTAAATGAATGATGTCTGTGTGATTATGTAAAATATCATGGAAATGACATTTATTTCTCCTTCACCTTACAGGTAGAAAACGGCATCGAAGGGCAGAGTCGCCTACTCCTGACATAAAAGTGAAGGGAGACAAATACAATAAAGGTAAATTACAACCTGAATATTTCAACGACTGAAGGTCAAAAAGTTTGGATATTGTCTATTGTCTTCTGTCATACAAACTCCCCAAATGATTCAAATAACGCTGATAAACTTTCGAAAAGGGAACTGGGAAAAAAATAATGATGATGGAATTTTTTGGGGGGGCCTTTGAATGAATTGACTCAGTTGTTTCTCATTGGAAAAAAAATTGAACAAATTGAATTGTCGTCAAGCTTTAAGCTTCTAAGACTGTTTACATGTTTTCATTTTAAGTACACACACCCGTACTCTGCTGGAATGATCTGATTTCCCCTTATCATATTGTCTGTTCATCTCATTCCAATTGGGCTTGTTTTGGCTTCCCAGGTGGGAACACGCTCTACTTGTGGCAGTTCCTCATGGAGTTGCTGCAGGATAGACAAATTTGCCCGCGCTACATTAAATGGACCAATCCCAGCGCCGGAATCTTCAAACTGGTCAACTCAAAGGCAGTGGCGAGACTTTGGGGCAAACACAAGAACAAGCCAGATATGAATTATGAGACCATGGGCAGAGCACTAAGGTACCATACCAAAAGCAAGACCGGGATTAAACTAAAACGTGTAGTGTGCCATGCTGATTGTGACCCTGTTGTGCTGATGTGCTGTAGGTATTACTACCAAAGAGGCATCCTGAATAAGGTTGAAGGCCAGCGCCTTGTCTATCAATTCACCACACTCCCTGAAGACATGATCTATATCACCGATGGCGAAGGCGTCAAAGAAGAAGAAGAAGAAGAAGAACACGATGAGAACAGTGCTAATGACGAAGGAGTGAGCGAGGATTCTGATGACGGCACGGTAACTTCAAGCGACCAATCGGTTGAGGAAGAATATGCCATCCCGCCAAAGAAGACTTCAGGTTGCTCTGCCCAGCGGAGCCGGCCCACTCGCGACACTGTCCTTCGACCTGCCAGCTCCAGTCTCATCCAGGAGCAGCATTTGCCCATTGTGTCTGCAGAGATGTTGCGCACCCTCCAGAACCTGCAGAAGGTCCAGTCCCTTCAGCCGGCGGGTCACGCCTCCGTTTTCAAAACGGCTCAGCTGCTGGGGAGTCTGTGTGAGCAACAGGCTTCTGATGACACTCGGGGTGCACTGGAAACACGCGATCGAAAGTCACAGTCGGGAGCCAAGGGTTCTCAGGTGGAGAACCCAAAACTGGTGCCGCTTATTGGCTCCGACCAGTAAATTAATGAGCCATCCACAAACACATTGTACACACATGCGCAGACATCCCGCTTAGCTGCTGAGCTGCAATGCCAGCGGGCAAGCGTTTGGATTCAAAAGAATCCGGAAAGAAAAGGCCATATCCATCATCATCCTGTCTCGGTCACTTGTATCTGGTAAATCCAGAAGAAACCAAAGACATGCACTGGAACTTGCAGCGTTTCTGCACGCGCCCTCCACTTGCACTTCTGAGGAGCACAACGCCATTCTTCTCGCTGTCTGTAACTCCTCACATGCTGAAGCATTCCTCTGCCTTGACGATGACTTTGCACTAATGTTTATCCCTGCTGTATGTTCCTTCTTTAAGTGCCTGACGATCTCAGTACATCCTGTGCCTCTTTACTCTGGAGGGTAGCACGGGAAACATTCCACTTTTTGTTTTTTTTTCTTCGATATTATTGAATTGTTTTTGTTATGCATTGATACAAATAAGGGATCACTGTCAGAGTAGTTATTTAGCACTTCTGCTGTTAATATTTGAGGTACAGTATCTACAGCAGACTCCTTTTTGTTTTTGACAATCGCTCGTGATCTCTGTCTTTTATTTAGCTACTGTGTCGCCTGTAGTTACACTGCAACTATTGAGCTATCCTGCAATGCACGTGTTGTTTGCTCAGCCTTTAGATATGCTTATGTGGAACTCTAAAGTCTTGATATATGTACTTATTGTGTATTTACTGTATGTCTGAACATGCTTGACTTGTGCCTTGTTGCCATTTTTTTTTCTCTCTCAGGTTTTGTTTTGCCTCTATGCAAAAAAAAAAATGGCTGGCCTTTCATCATGAAAGAATGAGTAAAATTTTTTGATATCCAGATTTATTCAATTTTTGATGTATTTACAGCCTTTGTTTGAACCTTCCTACGCCAGCCCACAAGTTTCAAATCACTCCACAAAAAAACCCATTGAAGACTAATGTCTGTGACAATAACATCCGTTAAAAGTCATAACTCTGCCCGTATTCCTCTTGGAACCCTATGCAAACTGTTTTCTACTCTATGAAGTAATTTGTAATCCTCTCTGTGTAATCTCGAGGCGTCTCAATGCTATGATTTTACAGATATGGATTTGGAAGAGTTTTGCAGAGGCAAGTGTGGCATTTTTCGTAGCTTTGTCTGGTTTGTTTGCTTTGATACAGTCCAGATGTGGTTCAAGATACTGCTCCACATATATCAAATAAATGTACTCTGCTCAGTTTTAGTGTGAAATGCATTCTTGTTGATTCACGCGCATGAGTTGATGAAAAGTGCAAGTACATTTTAAGCTCTCGCATCGAGAGTTTGGTTTTGGAACCAGAAGGTCACCGTTAAAGTCCTTTTGGAGACAAAAAAAAAAGTACCGATTATTGAAATTATAATGAAAATGGCGGAATACATACTACCGGTGCATTTGAACGTCATTGATAATTATAATCTCTTAGTTATTACTTTCGCAATACTGTACAATATTATGTTCGTTTTATCAAGACAGACGTCCTCAAAAGAAAAAAAAGATGACTTCCGGCTTCTAGCAACTTCAGCGGAAGTACCTTCTCACTCGAGGTACTGCTGGCGAAAATCGGGCTCAAACTGAGCAACTAGCAGCAAAACAATGGCTACTGAACTGTAAGTCACATAACAATAATCATTATTAGTATATGACAGTTATCTGCCTGTACGTTTTTGCACGCGCTACGCTGTTTAGCTCTTAAATTGCTCTCATTTCCTTCTGGTTTAGCCGTTTCCCTGACAGCCTCATTGACGAAGACCCACAGAAAGCTCTCGAGGTAAACATTGAGTAGCCCTAAACTAATTTTAAACAAATTTATCACAGCTTTGAAGAACAAGTAGTCGCGGTGGCACTGGGTGGTTATTAATGCAGGCTACTAACTTTATAAGTAAATGACGTGGTTGCGCCCAGGCTAACGTTAGCGCTGGCTTTGCTCGTCACGAGCTAGCCTAGTTAGCGAAGGGAGCCTTGCACCCTCGATGTGCTTTATTGTGCGGTGATTTTTTTTTTTTTTTGCATGTGATTTAGTTTATGATCCAATTTCATATGTAGAAGATCAGCTGTGAGGTAACTGAACATTTCGTGTGAATATGTAAGGCCGACAGTGAGGTTTGCTTCAAGTGGCACACACATCGCCATGGTAACTTTTGATGCAAACCTTGTTGTCCCGAGTGTGTGTCAGCCAAAGGAAAAGTATAGTTTAGGTACGTTTGTAAATGGTGTTTAAATAAGACTCTAAACACTCATCAGGAAGGGCGACCATTTTTAATTTCCTTTCAAATTTTGCGTCATTTTCGAATTTTTGTATAGATCATAATCTGTCAAAGTATTTTTTAATCTGATGAACATTTTACCCCCAAATTCCAATTTTCCTTACACAGCTTTGAAGAACAAGTAGTCGCGGTGGCACTGAGTGGTTATTAATGCAGGCTACTAAGTTTATAAGAAAATAACGTGGTTGCGCCCAGGCTAACGTTAGCGCTGGCTTTGCTCGTTACGAGCTAGCTTAGTTAGCGAAGGGAGCCTTGCACCCTCGATGTGGTTTATTGTGCGGTGATTTTTTGCTTGTGATTTAGTTTATGATCCAATTTCATATGGAGAAGATCAGTTGTGGGGTAACTGAACATTTCGTGTGAATATGTAAGGCCGACAGTGAGGTTTGCTTCAAGTGGCACACACATCGCCATGGTAACTTACGATGCAAACGTTGTTTTCCTTAGTGTGTGTCAGCCAAAGGAAAAGTATAGTTTAGGTAAGTTTGTAAATGGTGTTTAAATACGACTTTAAACACTCATCAGGAAGGGCGACCGTTTTTAATTTCCTTTCAAATTTTGCGTCATTTTCGAACTTTTTATATAGATACATATAGTCTGTCAAAGTAGCTTTTAATGTGATGAACATTTCCCCTCCAAATTCCAATTTTCCTTTTGCCAGTATTTCAACGTGCTCGTACCCCGGTGTTGCCAGTGCTGACAGAGCCCTTTACAGCTGCTCGCAACTGCCTTGATTTTTTTCCCCCCTCAATCCAAACAGTAAGAGTTAGAAGTTGTACGATTTTAACACTTGCTCAGAATTCAGGGATGTGGCAAACATTTAAGATTCAATATTAGCCTTTCATGGTTACACATTGCGTATTTCAACTCACTTTAATTCAAACTGCATTTTACAAAGAAGCTCAGTTCTGTATATGCAGCGCTAATATGAATGATTTCTCTTTGAAGGCACTGAACGAGGCCTTGCAAGGAGACGCCGACAACACCGAGTGGCTCTGTCAGCGTGCCTATGCTTACATACTTCTCAAAAACTACAGCTGTAAGTCTGCGTGTTTTCAGCCTCTTTTTCAGGATTTTGAATCATTGATCTTTAATTCTAGAAAAGTAAGAATATTGGCTTCCATGAACAATAAATGTTTAATCATTTAGGATGCGTTTTGGTGAGTTTTTCATGAGTGGACACTGCAGAACAGAGTAGTTGCTCCGATCATTTTCCCTTGAGTTGCATGTACGACCAGTATTTAAGAAAAAAAAAAAAAACAACCAGATTTATGACAACATAATTTGTGTCACTTCTTGACAGGTGCTGTTAATGATGCCAAGAAAGTGCAGCAGCTGAATCCAGGCCTTTCGCTTGCCTTCATGCGTACAGGGTGTGTACTATGGGTGAGGGGGTCTTACACTGGAAAAGAGAGTTTGAATTTGTTGATAAAATGATATTCATGATCAGTATACAGAGTGCCTTGAGCCAGTAAATGATTACAAAGTAAAGAGTGCATTTCTCATATAACATGACAAAGTTTGCAGCCACATTTGTGCTTTATTTAGCACGATTAATCCTCTTGCGTTGTTCATTTTAAATTTAGTTTAGGAGCATCCATCTGTAAGCCCTTTTATGATCTTGGACCATTTGGGTTGTTAGAAACAGGGAAACATGACCAGTTTTTTTATGTTAATGTTTCCATAATTACAGAATAGCAGAGTACCATCTGAGCCACTATGAGTCAGCCCATGCAGCCTTCACTCAAGGACAGCAACTGAATGGTGGGTGACGTTTTTGTACCCGGAGTTTGTCTGTCTGTTTGCACTGACTAAGTCGCAGTCTCTAATTTTTGTGGTTGTTAATTGGTTATGGTCATATACGATGTCAGTCACACGTCAAAGTTTGTCGACCTGCACAAGGCTGGAAAGAAGTCATAAAACCGGCAAAGGGCTTGGTGAGAAGGTGACAACTATTGGCGCCGTTTTTCAAAAATGTAAGAGCACTCAGAATTACATCAAGTCATTGAAGAAAAAAAAAAATCATTGTTCTGAAAACTCAAGTAATGCCCTTGATTCAGAGGTGCAAAGATGACTCAACAACGAATGGATTATCAAATGAAACATTTTTACACTGCTATTTTGGGGGAAAGAGGGATCTAGCGATAAACACATTACGCTATATACGTTATTACTAACTGTTTGAAATGTTATCACTGCTCATCTGTAAACTGTTATTTTATATCTTTTGTTTCTAAGGTTTATATTGGAAACATTGAGAGAGAGTCTTTTGTGTTTGTTTTTCTGGCAGTTTCTGACCAGTCATTTGAGATTTGGATCAAGCGATGTGAGGAAATGTTGGGTGGTGAGTATTATCCAGTGTGTTATTAAATTAGTGGTTTAAAGGTACATAATCTAGAGTACATACTCGTTGCGCCCCAGCTCAGGGATGATAGGATAGGCTCTGCAAGGGTGTGAAGTTTTTTTTTTGTTGTTGTTTTTTTAATACCCCCATGTACAATCCAAAAATCTACTGACCGAGAACTGTTTGGTTCAATTAAAGATGTATATCATGTTGTCAGGACCATCTCGGGAAAACGAGTTTTGACAAACATGCTTCACGCTTTTCTCCCAGCGGCGTGTGATTAATCAGCGTCGGAGAGCCCCAATTAGACCGTTCCCCTTCATAAGCCCACCAAAACAGCCGACGAGTACCCACCCTCATCCATGACCTGATTAAGACAACATAACATGCTTCATCTCGTCTCATTCCTCTTTACTGTCCGTGTTGTCTCTCTCTGTATGTTGCTGTCAGTGAATAATGTTGGACTGAATCAAGTGGGATCATGCTCGCTTGTGCTCACGCGGTGTTAATGAGCCATGGGTGGGCCAGTCGACACACTGCTGGCAAATTTGATTGTGTGTTGCATTTCTTATCTGTCAGCGTTTCCCTGCTAGTAGAAAAAAAAAACACTGTGGAAAAATCAGTCTTGAATTATTTACAGGTTCATTCAATTAAAGATGTATATCATGTTGTCAGGACCATCTCGGGAAAACGAGTTTTGACAAACATGCTTCACGCTTTTCTCCCAGCGGCGTGTGATTAATCAGCGTCGGAGAGCCCCAATTAGACCGTTCCCCTTCATAAGCCCACCAAAACAGCCGACGAGTACCCACCCTCATCCATGACCTGATTAAGACAACATAACATGCTTCTTCTCGTCTCATTCCTCTTTACTGTCCGTGTTCTCTCTCTCTGTATGTTGATGTCAGTGAATAATGTTGGATTGAATCGAGTGGGATCATGCTCGCTTGTGCTCACGCGGTGTTAATGAGCCAAGGGTGGGCCAGTCAACAAACTGCTGGCAAATTTGATTGTGTGTTGCATTTATTATCTGTCAGCGTTTCCCTGCTAGTAGAAAAAAAAACACTGTGGAAAAATCAGTCTTGAATTATTTACAGGTTCATTTAAACCTTTGCACAAGCCTCACAACCATTTGTTTTTGTCCTGCAGAAAAGCACAACGGCAGTGTTGACACGGTGAGTTTTTCTCGGCATGACCACCTGGGGGAGTCGTTGTCCTTCCTCCGCATCCGTAACAGTCCGATGCTCTCTGGACAGCGGCCCTGGTTTTGCTCTTTGATTTGTGTTTTGTTTCTTGTTTGTCCGTAATTGTTTTCTCTTTTTCTATTTGCGTCTCTGGGGACTACATGATGCAGCAAATACCAGCAGTGCCACATGTGAAGTAAGCAAGACAAATATTTATGGATTTCTTTGTATTTTAGTGGAATGTGTTGATACATTCACAGCTGATTTAATGTTAATGTACACAGTTTTTAACTACGGTTGGTTACCTACTAAAGCCTTTAACCCATTAGAAAGTATTTCAGATCATTCCTTCATGTCTCTTGCAGACATGACTGGTACCAAACAGAATCTCACGTCATCATCTCGGTTATGGCAAGAAATGTACCAAAGGATGGTGTGTGTGTCAGCTTCATGGAAAAAGAGGTATGCATGCCCTCTTGAGTTTCATCACTTTGGGATTTGCGTGCGTGCATGTGGCGCATCCTTTTTAATTGGCGCATCTGATACCTTCCAGATTGATTGTATTTGCTTGTAGCGTTCAGACCGACCTGGCAGAAAGCGGGACTTTGCCGCGCCGTGACTCCCAACAGTGCGACACATTCTCCCACGTTCCCCACACACATTGCCATTCCCCACTTTGATTCCCCACAGCCCGACGATGCTTCGAGTGGTGTCTTGTTAACGCTGGCCCCAAAGTACAGATCTAAGAACAAGTTACCCTCCCCACATTCGGCAACCTCCTAATTGTCTGAAGATGGGGAGGCGCAGCTGATCTCGGAACAGCCCCGCCGGGCACCCGCCGCAAGGGACAACCGTCTTTCTCTCCCCTTGATATTTCTCCTCTTCCCGTCTCTCAGCGGGCTGACTGCAGGGCACCCCAGGGAGCAACTTTGTCTATCTTTATATAATATAAGAATAACAAATGGAGTTTACCCCCAAGAAATCCTCGTTCTAAATCACATAGTCGCACATCCGTATTCCGCACCAAAGCTCCCTCCGTGGTGTGAAGGCCGATTTCCGCGCAGTTTTATTAGGTCACTCTATACAAAGGAAATTAAAGATGAAAGGCAGGGGTTCCATTTCTTTTCCCTGGCGGATGAGCGCGCTGCAGCCGTATACCTACAGACGGCTCAGGAATTCTTGACGCAATGAATATTCAGGCTCTGATTGTTTTAACAATTGCCAAAAGCGACGAGCTGACTGTGGAGGCTTTTGTCCCCAATGAATTATTCCTTGGATTCTCTTAGGCCCCATTGAATCAGGGCCCGCTGTGTTTTTTAGCTTTGTGTTCTGAGCCAAACCACAGCCGGAATAAGCCACTTGTGTCGGGTTTCTAGTAACTTTTGGCTGGTGATAAGTGTGGGGATTTCGGCCAGCGCCGCGGTTGTGTCGCCGTAAGCTAACAAGCCACCTATCCACTCCCAATGACTGACAGGCTGTTAGGAGCTGTCTGACCATCCATCGTCTCGAATCACTCTGAGGCTGAAGGGGACAGCGGCAGAATTCTCGCGGTCGCACTAACCAAATCCGATGTTTCTTCTTGAGAAGATATAAACGTCTCCGACGTTTTTAAGCCCTTTGAAGAATTTAGCAACATCCATAAAACATTTCTCGTTTGATCTTTATGCCTGATTATTCTGAAATGATCGATTCTGTGACAGCTTGTATCGATTTATGGGTGTTGCAACCGGCCGCTTACCGTCAAGACTTTTGAGATCTCACGATATCACTCGAATCTATGTAAGACCGTAAACATTTGACATTCATGTGCTGCCTGCAGCTCTCAGCCTCAATAAGGCTGGCGTCCGGGGAAAACCGCAACCTCAACCTCCACCTTCTGCATCCCATCGTCCCCCAACAGAGCAACTTCCGGATCCTCAGCACTAAGGTATGCCATTTGTTTAGCCCGTGCCCTCGGAGCGGCTTTTGAAACAAGGCTGTGAACATTTATGAAGCGAAGATTATGATCATCCTTTTTAAATGGACATCTGTGCTTGTTGCTCAATGAGTCATACGCTTTAAAAATGCTTTAATGAGACAGATGACAAGTTTATGAAGCAGAAACAGACTTCAAAACTGCCATTTAATGTGAAATAATTTCACACAGGTTGTAACTTGGAAGAGGTGAGGTCCCCAACCTTTTTCACGCCGTAGAGCAGCTGCAGTTTTAACTCAGTGTTTTAGTAAACAGTTTGATGTGTACAGAAGCAATAAACTATTAGGCAGGCACAGCCATTTTCAGCTTCATAATTATTGGGCCGATATTAGGAAATATGATGTCATCTTGATAAATATAAACCTTAAAATAGAAAAAGCACCAATAAAGTAACTGAATCAAGAATGTTGATGAAAATCCATTGAAGCCGTACTTCATGGCTCACCTGCTTTTGATTTTGGTCACGTGAAATTTACAAGCTGGGCCCTTTGACACTGGGATGTCGTTTTGGGCCCACGACCCCCCGAGATAAAAACGAGTGGATTTCAAAACTGTAACTGTACCGTACAAAAAAGGAATCCCAATTATTCATTATTCATTGATTTTCTTGTCAACCCTCATTCGGGTTCCTCTGGATTAGCCTGCAAAAATTTGCTCCTCAAAATTAGAAAGTTGCTCATCCAATTAAGCGATTGATTAGCAAAACTGTTCCTCAATGTTTAAAAAAAAAAGTTATTTGGAATAGGTCCACTCACGCTCACATTTACATTTTGAAGAACAATTTAAAGTCTTCACCTAACGCGTGTTTTCTTGAAGTCTGCGATTGGCTGGTGACTGGTCAAAAGTGAATCCCGTCTTTTGCCTGAAGTCAGATGGGATAGTCTCCGGCACCCCCGGGAGGGGGGGACCTGCTATCATTGGAAAGTTTGTTTGAAAGCATCCAAATTATTGCCTGACAGTTGCTGACTTGAAAATGATGCTGAGTGCTATTTGAATGGCTTGTATAAAAATCTGAGGAAAAGCAGCATTTGCATAATCATTTTGAACACAATGTCGTTGAACGTCCAGGCACCGCTTCAATTTAGCAATAGGAATGTCTCGTGCGAAATGCATTCTTCAACCCCGGGCGATCTCATTTTCCCACTTCCTTACTTGTGATGCATTGCAGTATTTTTGGCCGTCATCAAAGTTGCACCACTTTCCACAAGAGTCATAATTGGTGAATTCATTTTTAGTCAATAGGGAGGACATAAGCGACCCTAACGTATTAAATCTCATCAGGGGACAAGTAAAACAACCCCCAAGGATGGAAACGCATTTCACCAGAGATTTTAATTCTTTTTCTCTCTCTCTCGCTCTCTGCGTGACTAGCAGAACTTTGAGAGCATCAAACATGGATATTTTAGCTTAGGTTTTCAATGTTTTAGAACATCCAATTATTTGTGGTCAGTTGACTGAAACGAAGACTCACCATGACTTGGTCATCTCTTTAAAATTAGACATTAAAAAAAACTAATAATAATAATAATGATGAAGAGTAGAAGCTGCCACTGCCCGTAGTTTAATGCTGGTGAAGCGCTCCGAAGAAGAAGGAATTTGGAAATCCTCTCGAGCAGCGTGCAGTGAGGTCGAGGATTCACTCCATATCCTCAAAACCTCTGTCCTGCTCATGCAGTTTCATTCGGGCTGCCCTCATTTGAGCTCCTCAGCACTTTTCAAGTGATTACAGGCCTAATGAGCGCGAAGGGCACTGTTTTAAAACTCTAAACTAATTAGTGGGTATTAGAGTTTGATGTGCGCTAATGACGGTGTCTAGATTCAGAGTTTTGCCGGCTGTCAGGTGTTATCCTGAGTGTAAGTCCTAAAGGTTCTTTTTGTGGCATTTTTGGTGTATTTTCAGGGTTTGCGCTGCGTTATGAAACCTCTTAGCCAATGTGGCTAAAAAGGATGAAAAAAATCTCCTAGCCACACGCGAGTGTAGTTAGCCACGGGATCACCTGTTTATGTTATGCCGCTATCTTGCGATCTGGGCCGTCCCAGAGACATTATAGCGCAACGAAAAAATAAACACATAACACTTCAGGGAAGACATTTTTTTTTCTCCAAATGTTAAAATGATGAGGTCTGAAGATAGATATTTCTCACAAACGTCAGACTTGTTTGACTCTCCTCCACATTTCAGTAATAGCTGCACACCGAACTTTCTTTTCCTTTGTGCACACATCATCTCCACTCGCTACCACGTGCTGAGTCCAGGCTAATTTGCACCAAAAAAAAAGTTCCCCGGCTTCTCCTTGGCAACAATAGCTGCACACCGAACTTTCTTTTCCTTTGTGCACATCATCTCCACTCGCTGCCACGTGCTGAGTCCAGGCTAATTTGCACAAAAAAAAAAAAAAAGTTCCCCGGCTTCTCCGTGGCAACAGCGGACACTGCATACCAGAGGTGCACGTCTCCCGCAACCTAATAAGGGCCCCCAGTCTGAGAGACACCACGGCTTAGGTTGAGTTGAGGCAGCCTCTTGCACATCAGCACTTGTGCTCCCTTCTTTCACTCCTCATGTCCCATCTTTGACTTTTTTTTGTTCTGTTAGCCGCCCAAGGCCCCCTTCATGGCACGCACACACCACCTGTTGTAACCGCTGTTGCACAGTTATACAAACACTCATGACACCTACCTTGAGGATAACGTGGCAGAGTGCTCAAACTCTGCCGCTTCCCCTACAAAGCCCTGACTGTGTACGAGGTCCACTCGGCTCCTCTGGTATACGTGGCCCGTAGGTACCCGATGTGCACATGCAACGCAGCACACGCACACTCATTGGTTAGTGAATTCTAGAATGACTGAAGCTGATTTCTGTATGTTTGCATGACAACCTGAGCGATTCCGAGCCCGTGTGGCACATTTAAAGCCTCATTTCAGTCTTCTGGAGCTTTTTTTTTTTTTTTTTTTTTTTTTAATTGAGAAGCAAGCTACTGCCATCTTTTGGGTTGTTAATTAGAGAATTCAAATGGACCTTTTTGACCGTGAAGCGCGTCCGGCTCCAGAGGGAGTCCAAGCCGGGAAAATGTATGCCCCTGCATACATACGCATACGCGCACTCAAATTTGAAGACAGAGGCCAAACAATAATCCGTCAACATCTTCCCCGTTACAAGTGTGTGTCGTTGGTAGCGCGTTATTGTCAGTATGACCTCTTCCTGTCCAGCGCCACAACAGACATTCCAACCGCAGGGGTTGCCGCCCCAACGGGAAGCCAATTACACACCCGTTTATTTGATCAGAACAGACGGCTGACATGCGCACACGCACACCAACACAAACACGCGAATGTGCATGTAAACATTTCACGCAACTTTGAGTCGACATTTAGTTTCCCGTTCCTTTCCAAACCCATCTCTGTAAATAGGCAATATCCGATGGAATCTTCCCTCTTTAATTTTCATGCCTGCTAGTATCTAAAACATTAAGATTCATTTTTTGTAACGTGTCGTTCTTACGGAGGCTTTTCGTAATCCGCAGGGTTCTGGAAAAAAAGAAAGGGAGAGAGATTCTTAGGAGGGGGCATTTGACAAGTGACACGAGACCCCAGCACCACGCTGTAAATAGTGTGTGTGTGTGTGTGTGTGTGTGTGTGTGTGTGTGTGTGTGTGTGTGGCCCCCGAGGTCCTGAGGGTGGTGGCCCTCCATGTGGGTCTGCTGTCACATCCCTTTACGGGCCGTCGCTTCGCCTGTCACACACACGGAAACGCGCACAGCGCCTGGCCTGCCATGTCGTTAAAAGCCAGGAAACGCAGATGTGGCAGCAGATTAATGTTGTATGGCCCAGGAGCACGCACACGGACACACATGCGCACGCACACACAGAAAGTCCCCCGCATTTAGCACTCCAGGCACATTTAAGACCCCCGTCTCACCTGCAACGCTGGCTGGCCTTTTCCCGTTTATGACTCGTTATTCATTTTAGTGGTTTGTCATACTCGGGTGGGTTTTGTTCTGAAATGAGCAACAGACTTTTTTATTTGTTTGAACAAAATACTTGCTGCCGTCTAGGGAACCCACTTTTACACACAACTTGACAAAGGGTAAGACATTTTTTAGAGCACTCCGGCTTTTGCATTTGAGGTTGTTTGAAGGCTCCTATTTCGGGCCGGGCAACTACGGCAAATACTCACCACACTTATATTGAGTGGTACCAAAATCACCCTGAATAAATGTGTTGATTTCAAAACCTAGGATTTATCCAACTACCACAAGTCAACCTCATGCCCATTCATCTTACCCTTTACTTCATAGGTGTCAAACTCAAGGCTCTAGGGCCAGAACCGGCCCGCCTCATCATTTTATATGGCCCACTGGCCATGTTTTTCAAACAAACCATGTCTTATATTGAAATATACGGTGTGTGTAATCATTTTTGTTGAGTGTTAAACCGTTTAAGTCACTGGAATGTCAGGGGTCCCCCCCACCCCCTTACTGATACATCAAACGGTGGCCCTTAGACCGAAGCCACACACCAAGATAATTAGTCGGGTAGCAGAAGTCTTTTTTTTTTTTCCCCCTGTCTGCACTCGGTGCCACTCTGCCTCCTCTTCAGTGCTCGTCCACCTCCGATTCCCTCTCCAATCCTGGCACCCTCATAAATGAAGCAACGCATTGCCCAGCAGAGCAGAAATGTTCCCTAATTGCACTGACATAACCAACGCTGCCTTGCACATTCACACACATGCACATACAGTATCAGACACATGCACGTCATTAATGGGTGATGGTGGCGGGGGGGTTACAATGGACTGTAGCTTGCGTGTTTCACTGGTATGTGCCTTGTCAGGGCAGCTCAACATGAAATGCATGTCCATGCCAGCGCTCGCTGCATTGTTTTCTTCCTCTCATGTTTTCTTGGTCTAATGATTTGGATCAGATGCTTTATAATGCCACCATACACACGCACGCACACAGGCGCACGCATACACACACATAGGTCTTGCTCATTCCATCTCTCACACTAGCCCCCTGGCTGACAGGCGTCTCGTTAGTGCAGTATGTCTGTCAGTGTGGTGCGAGATGGAGCTGTGCCCCCGCATATCCCCGACGTGTCGTTCTCGCACTCTCTCTCTCTCATTCTCCATCTCTGTCGGTCTCTCAAACGCGCACACAAAAGCGCCCTCTCACCAAGCCCGAGTCGATGCTGGCTGAGAACAGGCACTCTCTTTGGCCTCAATCATGATCAAATGTCATGTATCTTCAACACGTCACTCTCGTGGAAGTGTTATTTTTGTCCCCGCGCACCAAAGAAAAACATTTTGTTACACATTGTTATCTCCATTGTTCCTCCCCGCCGCCCCCTGGCCTCCCCTCCCCGCACATGTCAGGTGGAGATGAAGATGAAGAAGAGAGACGCCATCAGATGGGAGAAGCTGGAGGGAGAGGGACAGGAATCCAACATCAAACACTTCAATCCAAGTCAGTCCATCGTTGTTTGCATTTTGTGCCACCTCCGCTGACTTTCCTCCTCCGCTTCTCCTACCGAAGCCTCCTCCTCATTTGCTCTCTCTTGCCCTGCCTCCCTCCAAAAATCTTTTTTTCTGGACTAACATAAAAAGTGGGCTGTCCAGCCCTCCTACGTTTTTTTTTTTTTCCATTCGCGTGATGGTAATATTGCGGACAAAAAGGGAGTTCTGACAGCTTAATATGACTTGGTATTTTATCCCACGTTCTATTGCCAAAAGGATTAATCGCTTTTGCAAGCACATACGCCGATGCAAAAGTTGAAGTGTGCAATCAGACTATCCGCTGCGTTCGAGCAGCTCAACCCCGTGCGGTGTTTACTGCTGCCACTTTTGAACACAAGCGTTGACATGCCATATTATGAGATGACACTGCGCTGGGTCCGCGCTTGCCCCCAATATGTCTGCTGCTTATTTGGTGCCTTATTTATGCAAATCTGCGTCTGGATTACTTGCATCACCCTCCGCGTTCGTCTGTTATTGAAGCCTTGCAAGAAATGCAGAATTCCAATGATTTGACCCCTCTCCATTGAAACGTAAAATGAAAATAAAAAAGGGTTCTGACCAGATATGGCTTAACAAATAAACAGTCATGTAAAAGCTCAAAACTTTTTTTAAGTATCATTAAACTCAACCTGCCATCATTTCCAGACTACAAAACACATTTGTACATAGATTGGCCACTTTGTTTTCATCGCTCCCATGTTATAACATGAGATATTTGCGCAGCAGTCACACAGATGGATTTCTTTTTTGCTGAAACTTAAACACCTGTAGAACCTTCCCCCCCCGGCCCCCATTTTCTTAGTCTCCCTCATTGTCACACGTTGCAAATTTGCCAACAATCTTCACGCAGCAGTGCTGTCGAGATGCAGGGAATGCCACTCCATGGCCACAGTGTCGGAGTCGCACACCAAAGCGACAACAGAGAGACTCGGGTTGCGCTGCGTTGATGGCTGTATTTATGGCACTCGTTCCCTATGCTCGTTAAACTCAACTCAAGATGTGTCGAGACTTTGGGTAAATCTAATGGTAGCTTGAAACTCGTCAGTAACTGCTTCACGTAAAAAGCCGCAGGGTCCAGAGTTGAGGTTAAGGAAAGTAGCGGCTGATGGTGTGCTAATCATTTATGTCAAGCGTTGTTGTTAACAGATCAATGCCCGACATCGAGCCAGCGCAGCCAAAAATGGGACAAGATGGTGGTGGATATTAAGGAGGAGGAGAAGAACGAGAAGTTGGAAGGCGACGCGGCCCTCAACCAGCTCTTCCAGCAAATCTACGCCGATGGTTCGGACGAAATCAGGCGCGCGATGAACAAGTCTTTTGTGAGTGTGACGACGTGGCTCTGCGTGCCTTTGAGTGCTTTTGCGTTTTTTTGATCCACTCATAGGGAACCTAGTTGTCGAGCGACAAAACGCAACCCTCCTTACCCGTGCCGCCTCTTTCCTCGTCGACACAAACATGAACATGATTTTCATTCCCTGCCAGCAGAGGATTACATCACACCGAGACGCCTTGTCCCGTCTGTGCTCATCAAAATTTACTCGGGATTTGGTGTGAACTAATGCACCGTGACAAAAATACGAAATGGAAAAAATAAATATGTCTTGCGAAATACAGCGGCGTCTGCAAAGAAAACCCGAAAGGTCACATATTTTCTGGGATGATGCCATAGAAGTGTACCGGTGATATGAAAACTGGGCGCAAAGTTTGACCCCGTTGAGGATTCTTCTCTCGAGTAATAATTGTCTTCAAGTTGGAGCACAATACACTAGATTTTCTGCACTCCCCCCACCGCCTCCCCCTGACAAAATTCTCACGAGATGGTGATGAACGGAGGCATAGGAATGCAGTTCACACAGCGAGGACGGGGATGTGGTGCAGGTTGTTTGAAGCAGACAATATTTTCTCTTGTGTGAGTTGTTTGGAAGAAAAACTTTTGGCCTTCCCCCATACGAGTCAATTCATCAGCATGAAGTGCTGACTGTCAGCCGACTGAGTCTTCCGAGTCGGGTTAAGCCCTCAAGTGTTTTTTTTTTTTTAATGAATAAAACCAGTACAGTACTGCTGTCGTCAACTAATTTAAGATGTGTTTTGAAGCAGAGAGGTGTTGC
The DNA here is from genome assembly GCF_001891065.2 of Hippocampus comes. NCBI lineage: Eukaryota > Metazoa > Chordata > Actinopteri > Syngnathiformes > Syngnathidae > Hippocampus > Hippocampus comes. The sequence continues at coordinate 78,573 of NW_017805531.1, read as the reverse complement.
ATAACGAGACTGCTAATGAAATAGCTCCCCCATTCCACTGCAGTGATTTTTTTTTTCCTTCTCTCTCTTTTTCTTCCTTTACCTTTGCAGACGGAGTCAAACGGTACAGTCCTGAGCACCAACTGGAAAGACGTTGGCAAGAGAAAAGTGGAAGTCAGCCCACCCGATGATGTTGAGTTAAGGAAAAACTGAATACCTCCCTCGCTCGTTCTCTTCCCCTTCTTTTTTTTTTTTTTTTTTTTCCCCCCTCCGTTTGACCCGC
>NW_017805531.1:71307-78277 GCF_001891065.2 Hippocampus comes | reverse complement strand
GGTTTCAAAACTTCGCGCTGTGGGCCGCACGCAGTCTTTCGGAGCGGCGCCGTGTTCACTCAAGCAACTCGTTCCACCAACTCGTATGGCTCATTTCAGCTCAGCTCGCCACTGCGCATTTTTGGAATAGCAAACGGAGGTGTTGGATGGCTATGGGTCAATATCACTTGAAAAGTGCCTTTGGGCAAACATTTGCTCACATCCCATTACAAAGAGAAAAATCCGTCATTTTTATTGTAAACCTTTTTTTTTTTCCCATCACATTTTTTTTTTTTTTTTTTTTCCACCCTCCGTTTGACCCGACCGTTCGCTACCTAACCCTGTCTGAAGTTCAGCGGGGGGTTTCAAAACTTCTCGCTTTCGGCCGCACGCAGTCTTTCGGAGCGGCGCCGTGTTCACTCAAGCAACTCGTTCCACCAACTCGTATGGCTCATTTCAGCTCAGCTCGCCACTGCGCATTTTTGGAATAGCAAACGGAGGTGTTGGATGGCTATGGGTCAATATCACTTGAAAAGTGCCTTTGGGCAAACATTTGCTCACATCCCATTACAAAGAGAAAAATCCGTCATTTTTATTGTAAACCTTTTTCTTTTCCCATCACATTGGCTGTACGTGTTCTTGGCATGTCATCACTGTCCTGATAAAAACACGTATGTCCGAAACGCGGACACCACATTAACGTAAAAATAAATAAATACATACTGTAAATAGATCAAATGGACAGTGACGAAATCCCGTAATTGTGAAAAAGTAATTGATACCAAATCTTTTCGGAAATTCTTCCTAAATGGTGACGTCTCGAATGCACCTAATGGTGATATTGGCTCATATGCATCCGAGTATTTTCCGATGCACGACTTTTTTGTGGTTTTTCACACGGACCCTAGCTCGCAAACAAGCATTTTGGGAAGCAAGTCATTGGATCTTATTCACTGGCCATGCTTTTCCAATGACTGGAGACAAGCTGCAATGAAAATTTGTAATATATTGAAAAATCTGCTCTTAAATGACAGTTTGATGAGTTGACAGTATTTTAAATCACTTGGAGCATAAAGGCAAAATCTTACACCGCAGTTGTTCAAAATACTTGTGGCCAAGCTTCATACCAAGACAACAAAGGCATTTTAGTGCACAACAGCGTCCGGCATGTTTGCTTCGTCCAAAAACAGACGTCGGTACACGGTACGGGTGGCACTCGTGATTCTGTCAAGCAGTCGCCAGACTCCAACCCGCGTAGAAATATGCTTTGACAGCAAACTCAAACATACCAAACTGCTTGGTGGAAACGTGGCTTTGGTGTAGGTCTCCGGAATATTTGCGTCACCGTGTCCCCAAAGCACACAAGGCCTCCCCCTCGCCCGCCTCTTCATGTAAATACACCAGAAGGATTTCAATGATATAATAAAGAGCCGAGAATATAAAAATGTAAAGTTACGAGAGGTATTTAGATGTTTGAGACGATCACTTGGGATTTTCTTTGATTTTGCACACATGCTCGGTAAGGGTATTATACCGCTCGTTCCGCCGGTGTGATGCAGTCCTATGTCGAAATAAAAGCATTCTTGTTTGTCTCATCGACGCCATCACGTCTTTTGTTGTGTCTACCAATTGTTTCGGACAGGTTGAAAGTCTCGCTGGGAGGGTGGAGGACGGGGGTGGGGGGCGCATGTCTGTCAGCCCAAAGAACATCACTATAGGATGGCAGGGAGCCAAGTTGTGTTAATCTGCCGCTAGGAATGAAATGTGGCATCGCTGATATGAGGGAAGGGGGCTTCAGATATGCCCTCGAGCTGGAGGAGTTTGCGTATTTATTGGGGTCGGGCTGGTATCATCTGCCAGTTGCCTTGTTTGCCGCGATTGCCACCGCGATTGTTCTGTTTAAGATCCACCGTATGTCAGAGTCAACATTTTGCACAAGGCTTCTTTCCATAAGTCGTTTTCAAAAAATATCAGCTGGGGTACAGAGTCCGGCAGCAAGACACTCCTCTGCGTGCGCAGCAAAAAATTCTTTGGGCATGAGGAGACCGACCCAGGCCTGAAGCGTCACCGTAACATCAAAAAGAGCTAAGCGCTTTGCATCGTGGGTAAAATCGGGTAGCATGACGGCCACAGTCTCGTTAAAGAGTTCACCGAAATGCAACTTTCACATGAAAGAACTCTTTGGGGAAACTTCTTTCTGTGTTTCCCTTCAGCGCGGCTCTCACTGAGGTAACGTGCCGCAAAACCCAAATGTGCCGATCATGTCAAAGAGCAGCCAGGGGACGTCCCCCGACTTGCCCTCTCACGAGACCAATAGATGTCATCAAATAACAATAAGGCAATTCTTAAAGACCCCAAATGTTTATTCTGTGATATTGCACTTTGAAACCGCCGCCCTGTTACAGCTAAAAATACATTTGGATGAAGGGTCCAGGTGGGGAGTGGGGGGGGGCATGCAGGTGAGAACTATTTCTCATACAATTGATTAGAAATTCAATCAAAGATGCTGACTGCTGGCAGTGGAGTGTTGCATCATTTACATTTATTTACATTCAACAGAAAGGGAAGAAGGGCCAGATGACAATCATAAATATCAGCTTATACTACAGCTAAAGAAGTGACAGAGTACGATATTAGTTGGACTCGATCCGTGAGACAATAGATGCGGAATTTCAAAATGTTTCCTCATTTTCACCCCGCAAAGGGAATATTTGCACCCTAAGTCTGTCTGTCCACTTAGGCCCAGATACGTGCTCAGAGCAAATGCTACCTACGGTATATGAAAATCCGGAAGACACGCCTCTTAATTTGATTTTGTCGGTCGTTTCCCCTCCTCTTTCCAAAAACGAGCCCAACGGCCTCCCGCGCCGGCCAGGGGTCCTGTTTACACAATGCCCAGAATACGCGCCACCCACCAGTTGCAAGGCATGATGACCCGACAGGCCACTCGGCAGCCTCTGTAATGGTACGGCCACGGGTGGTAGCCCCCCAGCGGCTCGCAGATCCTCTGGCAGTGCGTGTAACTGCGACGGCACTCTCGGCAGCAAACGCCCTCGTGGTCCAACCGGGGGTCGATGTTCATGGTATCCTCCCCCTCTAAGTTTCTCTAAGGGGAGGCAGAGGACTGAGGTCAGTGTGTGAATCGCGGCATGCCGAGATCGATATTTGTATACTGAGCAAAACAATAAACCAGAAGACGTTTCTTGTTTTTTCTCCACTTTTTTTTTTTGTCATAAGCATCTTCGATTCTAGTCATTCAGCCTCTATGTCCTTCTCATGTTGTGAAATATTTCCTTTTTTTAACACGTAGGGTTCAAACCGCTTTCTGTTGACCCCCCGCCACCTCCAGTTTGAAGGGGGGGGGTTACTCGGGTGGGTAAGAAAGAGGATTAAGAAGAAAGCGAGGGAGCCGTGCGTCGAAGGGACAAAGGCGGAGGGGGTATGGAGCAAGGAAGGGCAAGGGGGTGACCACGTGTATGTATGCAGTCGGTGTGAGCTCGACAGGGCAAACAGGCCAGGTTTTTTTTTGGGGGGGGGTAGCGTGTGTGGAATTATTCATCGAGCCTCGGCGCTGAAAGGAAAGTTGTCCGAAAGAGCCCCTCGCATAAGGAAACAAACGGACTCGCTCAGATTTGCAGTGACATTCCGCCGCCCCGCACCGTGACCTTGGCATCTGCTGCTGTGAGAAACTCCTCCCACAAAGCCTCCTCGGGGGAACGCCAGATCCGAGCGGACACTTGTGGCGAGGCAAGCGGGGGAGACTTTGCACCTTTGTGCGTGTGACTCACCTGATAGGGGTTCTCCGGGTTGAACTCTGCCTCCACGTCTTCTTCCTCCTCATCCGTGGGTGCCTGACGGCGGTGGCGGGGGGCGGCCCTCGTCTTCCTTTGTCCGCCTGCACGACATCACAAATTTTCGAGAGCACAAGGCAACGCTGCTGCAGGATGCCGTCGGATTGCAAAGTTTTGGCAGCGTTTCGAAGTCACGTGAACGAGAAAAGTTGGATTTTTCAACACTTAACACCCTCAAAAGCCATCAACTGATGGTGTCCAAACTCTGGCTCGGGGGCCATATGCGGCCCACCATCCTTTTTTCAGTGGCCAGTGACATGACGAAAAAAATAAAAATTACATTTGAAATGGACCACGCAAGTGAAATTGGATGACTTCCCGCATGCGCTCGCGCACTAGTGGTTGCCACCGGCGCTAACGCTAACCAAGCTGTGTGATTGCTTACTGGTCGAGTAGGTGGGACGGAGCCAGAAGATGGGCAGATCTCCACACAAATCCTTAATCTTATCACTGAGGAAAGCCGAGTCCGCGAGCGGCGCCCCGGCCGCCACCCAGACGAGGTCATCCTCAAACTTGGCCGGCATCACCTCGTCCTCCTTTGAGAAGCGCAAAGAAGAAATGAGCCTTTGGCCGTTGAAGGCTTCAAAGCTCGCGCGATTTATCACGCGAGCCGTTCGATGAGCATTCTATGCCCTCGGAGCCGCAACAAATCAAGCGAGGGACCCCCGGAGCTCGAGCGTCGCGCTACATTTTACTGAATGCGTGATGTCAGAACTTATCAACCCATCTGCAGGGTGGGAAAAGATTGAACGGATTGATCAACTAATGAGGTTTTGTCGACTGCAAACATCCATACTGTATTTACATCCCCAAAGTGTCGGTGGTTTTTACCCGGAGCTATTTGAGACCTACTCCTGTCTTTGATTTTGTCCAGCACAAAATGACTTGCTGGGGGGGGGGAATAAAAGGCAGGGCTCCTTCTCCACTGCAACAACTAATAAGAGTTTATATGACCCATTCTCGCTTGCCCGGCTTTGTGTGTTTTTGTGTGCGCGTCGAACCCACGTGCACGATGCAATCACTCTAAATTATAGTAAATGACAAGCCTGCAGCAACCATTAGAACATCTCCCTGTTGACACACAACGCTGGAAACCAAACGATCACTGCGAAGGCAAAACGGAGACGGTAACACAATCGAGCACAAAAAGCACAAATGTGAAACAAATGATCGTTTATGACGCAGAGAACGGCAATAAGAACAGCCTTGCGTGGTAATGACGTGTGTGTGTGTGTGTGTGTGTGTGTGTGTGTGTGTTTATGAAGGCAATTCTGGTGATGTGGATTTATGTGGATGCGAAGCTTATGGGGAATTAAATGATTTTAATTATCAGACAGCTTCAGTCTAACAATCACGGTGAGGCGCGCACGTGTGGGTGCGTGCATGCAATATTCTGAATGTAGACCTTTGTTTGTTAACCGCACAATCCGCAAACGCTTTGTTCGAGTGGTAAACATCGAGGACAGAAGATTTGCAAGCAAGGAACTTTCGGTGGTCTTTGGACAGTGGACAGTTTTCATGGTCATGGGATGAGATTCATCTGGCCCATTTCATCATCCGTAAATTTACCGCATCAATCTGTCGACGTGTGGCGCGGCAATTCGGTCTCAAATTCAAAGAGGTTCACCGATGACAGATATGACCGTTGGGTGCAAGAGAAAATCATAACGTGTTTGACCTTGCTTTGATTCAGCGCCTTATATCACTGAAAAATGATGCGAGTTCACCCGAGAAGGCCTGAAATTGACACAATGGGACCCGATTATTGATGGCGACTCGAATGTTGCTCTTTTAAGTTTTCAGGGCTATGATTCACTTGCACTTTCAATGCTTTCTTTAAATCCCCCCTTCCCCGAGGCCTTGGTAGGAATTAAATTTCACTCCAGTGCAATTGCATGCAAATAAGTGGCAGAAATAACCCGTAGTCATATCGTCGGATGATTTGTTTGCTCTGCATCGTTCCCCACCAGACAAAACAAGGGCAAAATGTTCTTCTAAAATCTGCATGAAGTTTCTTCTACGAACTAAAGAGAAGGCACAACTCTGAAGGCTCTGCAAGGAGACCCAACCCACCAGGTCAAAGGTCATCGAGTCCCTATCGAGGCCTTCCACGTCAGGCAGGCGGGCCTTCACCTGGGTTTTGATGAAGCACTTCTCGCCCCCTGAAAACCGGATCCCTGTGATTCCCTGGAGAGAGACGGAAAAAAAGGTATTCTTCGACTCCTCCCTGTTCGGTCTTGATGAGTACAACAAAAAATTGTACATGTGTTATTGAGTTGCTGATGTTGAAAATCAGTGCGTGTGTGAGAGTTATATTCCGAAAACTTTGTGCTGTTCTTTCCACACAGGCGCCCGGAGGTGTTTGCTCACTCACTATCTCAAAATCGTGGACCTCCACGGCCTCGTCCGACCCGCTGCCCGTGCTGAACTTTTCCATGTTGTTCTCCGTGTCGATCTCCATCGTGCCTTCCTCCACTTTGCCATTGATGCTCATGCTGTAGTGGACATTGTACACCTGCCCACAAAACATGGACCGGCTCAGAAGGTATGAGATGCACTCCCACTTCCAGTCTTCCCTCTCGCATTCCGGGGTGGGGGTCAGGGGGAAACTTCCCCACTCTCCCAAGAATGCTGTACGAAATGGTTTTCTACTGGCATCACATGTAAATCGTTATTGTACAGAGGATTTGCGCCCCCTTGTGGACAAATTATAAAGGGTCTTCAACGATTTTTCGTTAGAAGATCTCAGTATTGAGGGAGGGGCTAACGTCTGCTTGTTGGTAGAATGTGACCGATCTTGCTCTAATGAGCGACCACTTCAAAATGCAAGCTGACATAGATGACAATTGCAAGTGTGTTGTTGTTGTTATTGACTTTTTCGGTGCAGATGAATTAACTTGACATCAAAGTAAGAGCAAGTTAGTATTCTTAGAAAAGTGTATTTGTGTGTGGGTTTACTGAATGGTTAATCGTGAAAGTATGCAACGTGCATTTAAATGGGCCTTCAGTTTTACGGTTTATTACTACTATACTGATATTGATTGTTAAATTAACAACTTGTACTTTGTTCATTCATGTGATCAATGGTTGGTTTGTTGGGGCCCTCCCTAACGGCGGTGGGGGCGAGCAAAGCATTTAAG
>NW_017805531.1:69851-71137 GCF_001891065.2 Hippocampus comes | reverse complement strand
GTCAGCCCGCCCCCCCCCCCCCAGTAAAATTGGAGAAAATATAAAATCGCATCCCCAAAGACAATTTTTTTTTCAGCATTTCAGTTAAGGTCAGCAGGAGTCAATCATCCGAATGTATCACGTCATCAATCTTTTTTTTTTTCTAATTTAGATTCCCCCCCCCCCCCTCAGTAAAATGGGGGAAAATATAAAATCGCAACCCCAGAGACGTTTTTTTTTCAGCGTTTCAGTTCAGGTCAGCAGGAATCAATCATCCGAATGTATCACGTCGTCAATCTTTTTTTTTTTTTCTGACAAACATTATAGAGGCCTTCATCGTAAATACCCGAGCCACCAGAAAACAAGCTTCCCCCTCTCCTCTCACACACCTCTTGCCCCTGGAGCATCAACCGGACCAGAGGAACACACCCCACCCCACCCACCCACCCCATCCTTCCAGGATCCTCCACATATAAACAAGGGCCCCATTCATGTACTCTGTCGTGAAACATGTCTTGTTTGACTTAGATCCATGTGTTTTCTTACGCTGCAAAAATAATAAAAACAGCCTCCAGTTTGGAGTCCCCCCCCCCAAAAAAAAAATCATGCAGCTTGTGTCCAATTAAAAAGGCTACATTTTTAATTGGACACAATTTTTATGGAAGTCAATCTTGCCGCGTGTGCCTTGGCACGTTTTCAAAATTAAAGTCGCTCTACTGCCGCTGCAACCAAATGAAATTGTCCAGCAAAACAGACTTGATGTCCCGTTTAAGAGCCTCATCGTCGGACACGCTTGAAGTCACGGCAACAGCAGCCTGCCTTACGTGTTTTTCAGTGTTGTTCCAAAAGTAGAAGGCTCCAACGGCCCCCAGGAGGAGCAACAGGGCTCCGGCGACGAGCACCGCGATACCGGCCTTTAGGACGCGGCCGGTCGCTGCAGGTTTTACGGCCACGGTGGAGTACGCCTGCGGAAAAAAAAGAGAAGAACATCGAAGCATTTGAAAGCGAGTCCACGATGACGGGTTTTAGACACAAGCCAATGCCTCCCATGCTGAAGCATTTCGCCTGAAAGGGTCGATTCGTACCGGAGGCATGAACTGCTGCAGGTCCTCCGGTCCCGCCGAGGCGATCGGTACTTTCTCGGAGTTCCCGGCCATGACTGGAGCAAACACCTGAGGATCCCCGTGACACTTGCTCGGTGACTCTCTCTCTCTCTCTCTCTCTCTCTCTCTCTCTCACTCTCTCTCTCTCTCTCTCCCTCTCTCTCTCTCTCCTCTCCGCTCTGCCTTCCCCCACCTTCCCTCCCC
>NW_017805531.1:0-69690 GCF_001891065.2 Hippocampus comes | reverse complement strand
AAAACCAGAGAAAGAGGGACAGAGAGAACAAGAGTGGATGACTTGATTCATGTTTTACCCAAGTTCGAACTTGACTAATTGCCTGAAATGTAGCGAGTTGGCTTTTTTTTTCTGCATTAGCTTGCTCAAAACCGGAAGGTTGCGACCTGAGACTTGCAGTAGACTTGCACTTAATGATGACAAATTGTTGAGGCAGAAGCCAACTTTCAACTTTTTGAAAATGGCAAATCAGTCACGTGTTTTGGTCGTTATTGACGTGACATTGATTTCTTCGAGCCAACGTACTTTTAGATGTTTTAAATGATTGAAATGACCTTCAGTGTGGTGCAAGGTCTCGTATGGCAATAATGGCGACATCTATCGGCCTTGGTGTGTAACTCCTCACAGTGTTCCTGAAAAAAAAAATCTTGTCGTGAAAGACTTTTTTTTTTTCAGTGCAGCATTTCAAAGTTTATTTTCTGTCACAACGTTGTGGTAATGCAAAATCTGTACAAATACGTCATGTTACATTCAGACCATTTCATACATCATTGTTCATTTGATTCCTATGTTGGAGCCCTCCAGCCAAACAGTAGCCGCAGAGTTTAAATAGAAGCATGCTTCAAGATCAGTATTTACACGGGTCCACTTAAGTATGGCTTATATCAAAAATAAAATCTCTGTCTGTACGAAACTTGCATATCATACAATTCATGTCAATCAAAGAAGTAAATCTGAAAGTGATTGAATTGGATTCTTTTTTTTTTTTTTTTTCCACATGAAGCAAAGCTGCACAAACATTAGGATAGAAGTCCAAAAACTATCTTTTTACACCTCTCATTGTCAGGGAAACATAAATTAAGTATTTTGGGATCAAATATATTTCTGTGAGAGCGACGCGTGTGCAGCTCAGTCTTTTCAGGCATCGTTGTTGTTACAGTGCGTCGGACTGGGCGTGTACACGGGGATAGTGACGTCACTGCAGACCTCCTGGACCCTCACGGGCCTCGTGGGCGTGATCATGACATAGTCGTACTCCCTGTCCAGCACCTTCTCATACACGCTCTGGAGGCCCACAGTTTTGGGGATGTGCGCTTGGTAGTAGTTGTCCCTGCGGTGGGGGTCCCGAGGCAAAGAGGCCGTTTTGGAGTGGCTGCCGAAGGAGGAGACGGTCGGGGCCGGGGAGGGGGCCGCATTGGCTCTCGCCGCTGAGGGGCTCCAACAGCGATCCGAATGACCCAGAACCTTACACTCGCTGGTGCAAGCCCACAATGCTTCAGGAAAAAAAAAAAAAGAGGAGGGGAGTTAGATTCGAACGCAAATTGTGATGATGAAGTCAGACAAAAGTGAATGAAGCACAAAATGTTTTCATCAGGCCCCCCCCCTCGGGGGGTGAGCCGTGAAAATTAATTGTGGAGAATTCATTCTTTGCTTAATTATGCTCATGAACGCGAACGGCCATCGGGGTTGATGAGCCGCGTCGAGCGAATGTCGCGTGTTTGCCGTGTTTCGATGCGATGCTGACGTTCGTGTGTTTGCGTTCATGTTATGCAGCTGAGACAGATTCCGAGGGGGGACGACGAAAGGGGACCTTGAACCTTCTCCCTCTGTTTCTTACCATTTGGGCCACCCATCGGGGGGACAGATGCGCTATCTTTCTTCAAGCCGGTGTCTCCGCTCACATCGCTGTCGCTGTCATTGAAGTCGCTGTCCCCCTTGCCGCTGTCTTTGCCGCTGAAGGCGGGATCCCTGGCGGAGATGGTGGTGTAAGAGTTGCCCTTCCAGATGGTGATCGGCCTCACGGCCTCCTTTCCGTTCCCGTAGCCGGGCAGTGTTGAATATCCCTGCAAAAGAAATCGAAAGGAAAGTTCAGTTTGGCCAATCGTGATCGACCGACACCCGAGTCACAAAAGGCGCACTCACCTCATGTTTATTCCCCCTCGGTTTGCCGTTTGTCTCCGAGTCGTAAACGCAGGGGACCTCGCTGCCGTCCTCCGAGGCCGAGCACATGTCGCCGCCCCCGGCGTGCGCCTGGCTGCTGTACGAGTGTCCCTCAAAGCCCACCGCCCCCGCCGCCGCGTGGGGATGAGGCACGGGCAGAAGCGGGTTTGCGGCCACGTGGTTCCTGCCCCGCTCCGGCGTGCCTTTCTCCCCGTAAGAGTCGTCGCTGTCCTCTCCGCTCTTGTCCCCTCGGTGGCGGTTGCAGGTGGTGGCGATGAGGATGATGGCCAGCAGCAGGAGGGTGCAGCTCCCCGCCAAGACGACGATGATGACCACCGACAGGTCCCACTGCGCGGACACGACGCCCCCGCCGCCCGCCTGGTACACGGTGCGGTCGCTCGGCGGGGAGCCGGCGATGATGAGGAAGTGCAGCGTGGCGGTGGAGGTGAGCGCCGGCCTGCCGTTGTCGCTCACCGTCACCGTCACGCTCAAGGTGTCGTCCACGTCGTGGCTGAGCACCCGGTTCAGGTAGACGTCCCCCGTGACTTTGTTGACGGAAAAAACGGAGGCTTCACTGGCGGCAAGCCGGAAGGAAAGCTCGGAGTTGACGCCCTCGTCCGCATCCCGCGCCTCCACCCGCGTGACGACGTAGCCGCTCGGCGCGTCCCGGGGCAGGAGGACCTCGGCCGAGCCGTTGTGGAGCGCCGGGTGGGTGATGGCCGGCGCGTTGTCATTCTGGTCCACGACCCGCAGGAAAACGTTGGCGCTTCCGGAGAGGGGCGGGGAGGCGCCGTCGCTGGCTGTGATTCGGAGCTCCAGTTGCTTCATCACCTCATAGTTGAAGCTCCGCAGCGCGTAAAGAGAGCCGCTGGCGGGGTCCAGCGACACGAATGTGGAAATGGGGGAGCCCATGAAGTAAGTGTCCGCCAGTTTGTAGGTGACCTTCCCGTTCGGCCCCAAGTCCAGGTCCCGCGCCACCACCGTGGTGACGTACGCACCGGGCGCATTGTTCTCCACCACCGCCACCTCGTACACGGGCTTGCTGAACACCGGCGCGTTGTCGTTCTCGTCCGTCAGCCGGATGGTGTATTGAGTGATGGTCCTGAAGGGAGGAGAGCCCAAATCCTCGGCCACCACCGTCAGGTTATACTCGGGGATTTTCTCCCGGTCCAACGGACTGGTGCTGACGATCATGAAGCTGTCTTCATACGCCTGCTGCAGTCTGAAGTGATCGTGTCCGTAGAGGGTGCAGTGCACTTGGCCGTTGGCTCCGGAATCTCTGTCCGAGGTACTGACCAGAGCCACAAAACTCTCCTTGGCCGCCGCCTCGGTGATGTAAGCGATGCCCGCGGTGATGGACGTCATGGGCGTGATGGAGATCTCTGGCGCATTGTCGTTCACGTCTTGCACCTGGACGACAATTTTGCATATGGCCGGGCTGGGGTTCGGACCCAAGTCGGTGGCCTGGACGTCAAACTCGTACGTGTTCTTGCTCTCAAAGTCGATGGGGCTTTCCAGGGTGAGCCTGCCGCTTTTTCTGTCCACTTTGAAGAGCTGGCGGATCTCGAAGGGCACCTGGTTCCCGAAGCCGTACACCACCTCGCCGTTCAGCCCTTCGTCCGGGTCCTCCGCATTCAGGTCCAGCAGCAGGGTGCCCACCGGGGAATCTTCCGGCAAGTCCACGGAGAAACTGTTGCGGTCAAAAACGGGGCTATTGTCGTTATAGTCTTTCACCTTGATGTTGACGCGCGTGGTTCCCGAGCGGGACGGGTTGCCGCCGTCCATCGCGACCAATTCGAGCGCGTAAGACGCCTGAGTCTCCCGGTCCAACTCTTTCATGAGCACCAGCTCTGCATATTTAACCCCATCGGCCCTGCTCAGCACGTCGATGGAAAAGTGGCTGTTCACCGAGATCTGGTAGCTTTGAATGTAGTTGGCCCCGACGTCCTCGTCCACGGCAAAGTCCAGCGGGATGCGCGTCCCCACGGCGGTGTTTTCCGAGATGTCCGTGGTGGACTCCTTGCGAGGGAACGCCGGGGAGTTGTCGTTGATGTCCTTGACCTCCAGCTCGACGTGAATGAGCTTGAACTGCTCCTTGGAGAAACTTACCACGTCGAAAGAGATGAGGCACTGCAGGGCGTGTTTGCAGATGCGCTCCCTGTCGATCCTCTCCCCGATGCTCAGCTGCCCGTCGCTCTCCCTCAGACGGATGAAAGAGGAGTTGAACTGTTTCATCATCCGGAAACTGGAGCGGGAGCCCGCGGAAGAATACGCCGAGGCGGAGATGTCCTTGGCCAAGTTACCGATCACTGTGCCCGGGGCGTCTTCCTCGAAGGTCTGGTACTTCACCGTCTTTGCCTTTGCGACGGCTGCCAGGCTTGTCAAAGAGACCAACAACAACAGCCACCTTGTTTCCCTCATTTTTTTTTGTTTGTTAGTTTTGTTTTTTTTTGCACCAAAACCCAAAGTCAGCAATATCTCGGGGTCCAATTAGTCTTGAAAATTCAACCCCCCGCCAAAAAAAAAACCCGTAATACACCTTCACACTTCAAATCAGAGTAATAAATGTCCCATGTGTCTGTGCGTACTGGATGCGCTCCTCTCTCTCTCTCCACCGTAGGCGTGCAGCTCTCAGCGCAAAGCGAGCCGCAGTCTCTGCAAATGGGTTTATACGGACAGGCATGCAAATGAGCCTCACTGTGGCCAATCCGGGCTACGAAAGGGAGGAGGGGAATGGAGGAGGTGGGGGGGGGGCAAGAGAGAGGGATGGGGGAGGAGGGGTAACTCCTGAAAGACCTCTAAACCCTATAAGAGATTCCTCGACTGTCGAAAAGCTTGGCATCCGCTACGTGGGCTCAATTCACGACGTGATTTAGTGTGCGCTATAGTTTCCATTGCTTGTTTGTGTCGCCCGGGCTTGTTAAATGAGTCTGGGGTGCAGAGAGGCGCGGTGTCCCCCGGAGCTAGAGGACAAAACATTTGAATCAGGAGGATGCCATCCATCCGTAGATTTATGTTTTGACATTGTTGCATCCCGCGCACGTGTCTCCAACTGGGCAGTGGCACCCTTCTGAAGTGGGAAGATAAGAGGGCAGTTCTTTCGGTGCGTCGTCCGAAATGCATTCTTGATGGGTGCTTTTGACGCAAAAACTGGGGGAAAACAAATATCCGTGGGAATGTGCTGTAAGTGTTGGCACTATCATCCTTTTATTGCTCCTTTTATTCCGATTAATAAATTCCATAAATGCGCTCGCTCCGCCGTCTATTATCCGCCAGCCACCACCGCACCCCCGGTGTGTTGTAATCCAGTAATTGTTTGCCTATCAGCTCCATTCTGAAGCAAAAAAAAGAACAGGTACTTAAACGTTGATCTAGTTCTAATTTAAGATCAGATCACAAGATATCTCGCGTGCCAGAGAGTGGATTTTTTTTTTTTATTTTAATTAAAGCCCCTGTAAAATGTGACTCTACTTGGCCTCGCCTGCAGGAACACGTTTTGTGGGAGCACACATGCGCGCGCACGGCCACAGCCTTTCGCAAACGCGTTACAAATGGGATTTGGCCGTCAACGCGGAGATTTCAATAGTGAGATTATATCAAAGGCACATGAAGCCCTCGTTAGTCGTCGGGCTATAATGGCACGGCGGGGGCTCCCTTTGCAGCCGTCCACTTCGCCATTGTGGCCCCTGAGCCGGTCTGTGGGGACCCTAAGCCGCGCTGCCTCCGCGCAGACCTTCGCCTAACAGCGGCATAATGAGGCAAAGCCACATGCAACCTTTGTCCCCCCTTCCCCTCCGTCCCCACAGCCTCAGACACGACTTCTTTCATTACAGCGAGATGGCAGATGAATTGCTCTGGACGCGAGGCTCCCACCTATTAAAATATATTTATAGAGCGCATGGGGCCCCGTCACGGCTCTTTAGGAGATTTTCTCATTCTCTCTGTCCACCCCCCCCCCGCCCTTTCCTCGCCCTCCACCTCCTCCTTCGCTTCTCTCCCTCCTCCCATCTCACGCACACAAACCCTCTTATGCGGGAGCAACACTTGCCCTGCGGTAGAAGTTAATATCACTTGGCGTGTTCTATAAAGAACCCATCTGCCACACAAAGTCAAATAGGAGACACCTGAATGGACATCAACGTCTCGCGTGGTCTTCCACCTGCAACGCTTTCTGTACACGACACATGCGCTTAAGTCTCAGACCGTCGTTAAGATAAGATAAACTAACAAAACCTTTATTAGTCTTGCAATGGAGAAATTCCCTGCATACACTTTGTTGTTTGAAGAAGTTGTCGATGAAAGAGGAGAGGATCAAAGTGTCCTTTTACCATTGGATCAGAGATGTCATGCTGAAATGTGCACACGTCTGCTACAATCTAAGTTTTGAAAGCAAACACAAAGCTGTAGCGTCCATTGGCGAAAAGATCACCTCTCCTGTCCCACGTAATCCGCTTCAATTCCAAGATGCGACTCCCAATTCCACATACGCATCGGCGCTCTGCGCTGACGCTCCTTTCTTCTCATCGTCGGCTCCTCAAGCCTTGCATCCATCCATCCATCCATCCATCCATCCATCCATCCATCCATCCATCCATCCATCCACCCATTACATTGCGGGAATATGTTGGCTGTTTCTGCCGATTGAAAAGCAGTAAAGGAGTGTGACTCCTTTTCCCGCGCTGCCCGCTCAGTGATCCGAGGAGCTTCCATATTCGAGGCTCCGCTGTGTGTGTTTGCCTTTTTAGCGTGAAAATAACTGCTGTCAAAGGCCATTTTAAAAAAATGACACTCGATCTTGCTCGGTACTCTTTATTGTGAGTGAAAGTTGGACAAAACCAGAGCATCAACAATTTTTAAAAATGGTTACGAGTCACCAGGGTAGACTGACAGTTTTTCTCAAGAGCTTGATGAGTCCCACCGCGTTGCTCTCACATCAGTTTAGCATTTCACATGCTTCCTCTCACTTCTTTTTGTATGCAAGGTGGCGCACATGGAAGCCCGCGCATTCCAACTCTCACACTCAGCAGAGAGCCAAGGAGCAATCAGATGCAAATTAGCACCATGTTGCATCGGGGATTATACTCAGTGCATGTGCGGGTGCATGTGCATCCCTAAAAAAAAAAATTAAAAAAAAAGAAGAGGCAAAAAGGGAAAAGGGGGATGGGGTGGGCAGTCATTTGAAGGACACCCATCTTGGAAAGAAAGCCCAGTCACGTGATGGCCGTGTCGCTCTGGCCCGTCTGCACGCGAGTTGCACAATAGTAGAATTAGAAAAGAGTCTCCAAATCCCATCCATTCTTCACGGGACGTATTAGCATTTCTTTAACATAAATAAATACATCTTTTGAGAATCCCCCTCCATTCCTCATCTCTCTCCTTTCGCCACCATTGTGCTCCCATTTGCTCGAGTGATTGGAGGGTATTTTGGGGGTACGAGGCTGCTCGGTCGACCCCTGCTTCTTGTCGGGGGCTTAACTCTTTGAGATGGAAATGGGCGATTTGGCCTCTTTTGTCCACCGCATAAGCAGTGCGAGGAGCGATTGAGTGGATGGGGGCGGGGGGGGGGTGGGGGGGGGGTTGAGACGGCAATGAGCTTACGGGAGGGTGAAATCATCGATCACGACTCCTCACGCACCCCCACTTTCGACTAACCTTTGCTTAACTCGCGTGCCATCACAAGCAGCTCACTCCTAATTGGTTCCCGGCACTAATTATCCAATTATCGCCTCTCCGCCACGGAGAACCGCACTCCGCGGCTTGTGTGTGAGTGGCGGGGCTTTAACGGGCTCATCCTCAAGTAGAGATGAAAATGATTAGTAGTGAATGCGGCACTAAGTGTCGCTGACCTGAACAGAAAGAAGTCTCTAAAGAGAGGAAAACACTTCACTTAGCGGGACAGAAGCGCCCGCGATGGTCTTAAACTCTTAAGGAAATTGAAAAACGTGATGAAGTGGTGTGCGGATCAATCGGAGGTTTGTGCGCGCCGTGTGTGTGCGTGTGTGTATATGTGTGTGTGTTTCCTGTAGTTGTGGTTGAATGGCTACGGACGTGACATCATAAACATTTGCGGGGACGTAACCAAATTGACAGCAGGGTCTTTGTAATGGCAATCAAGAGGTGGCAAAAATGCACTCACCGTTACATCCGCGCTAAATCAAACAACATTTCAGAAACAGAACATCATAGCAACTATCAAACATTATACTAATTTAATGGCTGGGGCTGCTTTGCTCCTTCAGGACTTAGATGACTTGTTGCGATTGGCGGAAGGATGAATGTTGCTTTTTACCAGAGAATCCTGCAGGCAAATATTCAGGCAATCATTTTTGAGGTATGATTTTTATGTGTATGGGGAAAACAATTTGAACGATCGCCTCAATACTTAAAGGATTTTACTGATGGCCAGGGTGTTGGTCGTGATGTGACATTAAGCTGTTCCAAGCACCAAAGTAGAGGAAGACGTTAGGCTTAAAAAAAATCCAACAATGGTACTGATTTACACCAGAGGTATTCATGTGTATGACGAAGGGACAGCAGTGGCTGCGCCCTGCGCCTGGCTGGTGACCAAACCGGGATGTAGCCCGCCTAGCTTCAGCTCAACTTGAACTTGCAAAAATGGATGGATTGCTTCTTATAGGGTCTGCAATAACGTTACGCTCCCTAAATTTTTGTCATGTCCCGTATTCGACAGCAGGTGGCAGGCACTCACTCTGCCACCTGCACACCTGTTGTGCATTTGTTTGTGATTACACCTGCTATATGTAGGCGCTCCGGCTGTCAACTCATTGCCGGAGTATTGCTTGCCGTGCCACTGCTATTGCCCATGCTCGTATTTCGTATCTCGCACTCTATTGCTATTCGCGACCATTTCGCCATCCCAGTGGGATCCTCTTTAACGCGTAGTTATTCGAAGTAAATTGTCTTATCTTTTCCTTGCCGTTTTTTGCAAGCGCTTTCTTTTCCTCACGTTACATTAATTCCTGGTTCTCGTTTTGACCAGCGTTTTGTGTTTTCCTTTTGACGGTGTTTTTTCGTTTGTAATAAATATTATTTGATAGACAAGACCTTGTTCAGTGCCTGCTATTTCGGGGATCCACCTATTCTTGTTCGCTCCGTTGCGTACGAAGCAGCTCTCTCCTTCTGCCTAGTACGCAACGTGACAATTTTCATAGCCATCCACGCGTAATGAACGCATCACGGGTCGTTCGGAAGCCTGCTGTGATTAGAGCAGCGGTTTGGTTTGGCACCGGAATGCCGCCATCTTGGTAATGTCCAGTTTACTCAAACATTTATTCTCCTTTTGATTCTTGGTTAACTCCTGCTCCTATCCATCACCTTGTAGCCCATCTGTCGCTGATGGCCGCAACGCTTTGAATGCATTCCTCTCGATTAACAAAACGGTTAACACCTCATGAATACAGCGCTTTTACACCCATGCGCAGATTGAGGGGAAACTTTAGGGCCGCTGCTGTAACTCGTGTAAAGAAATCTGTCGGCGGACACTCCCTCTTCCCTTCCACTTCATTGCCGGTATTGTGCGCGGGAGCGCGCAATCTGTGCGGCCGTCTCCGCCCGGCCCCGCCAGCTTTCTAATGACTTTCCGATGGTGATTTAAAGGCTGGCACGGCCTCGTCCCGGCGCATCTCTCCCCAAAAAAAAAAAACTCCCCCTGCCTCCCCTTGTGCCCTTTCAGTGCTTTTGAATCTGTTGTCCTTTGGTTTGGGGCTGCCCCCCCCCCTCACTGGTATTCTGAAGGAGGTCAGGAGAAGACCGTAAAGATTCCCACATCAGGCTGAAATAAAGTCTTCGTGTCGGTGTTCCATGCGTCCAACTTTCCCCTTCCCAAGTCAGCATGCTCGTTTCAGGATAAACCAGAGCAATGATACTTTTTAGGAAAATGAGGGAGACTTTGGGGGCTGAGTGTGTGCGTTGCTTTTGCACCTAATGGTTGCAGGGAGCCAGATTGTGTTTGGCATTTGGAGGAACAGATGGGGGTGTGAGGTGAGGGGGGGGGGGGCTTGACTTAAGAAGAGCATTAAGGGAGGGGTGTCAGACGTTTGGATATCACTCATGTGAAGTTATGTGTCCAATTCTTGCCTTTGCACTCCTTGGTGGACGTTAAAAAAAAATACATATCGACACACCGATGGGGCGAAGGAGTCAATCAATAGCGGGCATTACATTTAGAAGAGAGGTGTGGGAGTCATTTGTGTTTTGGCTGATCTGCGTCAGTCTAATGTTTTATTTGTGAGAATGTGTGTGGGTCTATTCATTTCATGCCGGATTTATTATTCATTACAGCCCATGTGCATTACAGATACTATACTATTCTGGGTTTATTGCACCCGTTGCGTCCACAGCTGAAAGAAAGAAGTAATGGATCAATCTTTCATTTCTGAACAAAATAATGTTGCAATTTTGCCTGTTAATGAGGTATTTGAGACCAATATTATATTCATCATTCATTTTCTGCGCCATTTAAGGAAGAGGGCAGTCTGCTTTGTTGCAGAAAATGCATTCTTTAGACTGCGGTTGGCCCTGCCTTGAACGTATTTTCTGTGGGAATAACTGTCTTTGCTTTCAGTGAATTTAAAAAAAAAAAAAGAAAAAAAAGAAAAGAAGAATCACAAAGAACTCATTTAAGAAAACGGAAGATCTGTGTTCACCAGAAGAATTTTACAGGACAATATCACCTCAAATAGGGACCCGTTCATTCAGTTACTCAACTGCAGCTGTTACTCGCGTTCCATTTTACATTGTGAGTGCACAATGTACAAAAGTAAAAAAAAAAAAAAAAGATTGCCCTAAAATGGGACCACCTTGTTGAGGAGAAACAAGCGGTCTCCCACGAATTCCGACAATACATCCAGCTTCATGAGTTGTATTTTTAAACATTTGTTCTCATTTGTTTCTGTCTAAATATGTCTTTATGTGTTGATATGTTACGGCTCCGAGGACCCGGGTGCTGGGACGAGAGAGAAGAACAGATTACGGTGACGCCGAGATGTTTATTAACACAAACTTAAGAGGTGCTGGAGGGAATGCGTTCTTGTCAGGGAGGGAATCCAAGCGCTGTGTTCAGGTTGGCAGGAAGACGCGGTTCAAGGCGGGCTGGTGGGGGAGTGAAGACAGGAAGTTGGCTGGAGATGAAAAATGCAGACAGGAGGGATTAGAATCAAGAATTCAAACAAAGTATTCATTAAGTGGCTGGAAAAGCAAACTTGCTATTTGTTGACGATCGGGCTGCCGGGTGCCGTCCAAGAGGAGCAAGAAGGGAAGCCGACGAATAGGTGACGAGGTGCAACTGGTGAGTGACTTCAGCACACTGATGTCAGAATGCACACGCACACACACACACACACACACACACACACACACAGGGAAGGAGACAAAGCTCAGGTTGTAGATACAGTCGAACTCTGCACCCCCCCCCCCACCAAAGAAAGGTTGGAAACCACTTGAAACTCTAGACAACCATTTACACTCACATTCATTCCTTTAGTCAAGTTCCAGTCCTCAATTGTGGGAGTGATCCAGTGTCATGGTCTGTTTGTGGCCAACAGGTGGCACTGTAGGGCTCCGCCTGCAGCTGCACACCTGTTGGTCATTGTGTCCCGTTGGTCATTGTGTCATTAGTTGTCTGTTTTCAAAGGACTCCCGGCACGACCACTCAGTGTCGGGTCATTGTTTGTTTGTTGCTGTCGTATTTGTTCCTGTCATGTTTTGGTCATGTTTCTGTTATTGATAGTTTTTTTGCTTCAGTCATGGTTTCGGTTTGCTACTTTGGATTCTTTTTGTTTTCAGGACTTTGTTTGTTTAGGATTTCGTTTTCTCTGTGTTTTTATCGATACAACTTGTCAAGTACAACTTGCTCCTCCTTCCTGCCTGCTTATTGAGGTCCTCCACCACCACGCATCGTGACACCCGAGGCTTCTGAGAAAACCCAGGGCAATACTTGAGTACAAAATCTGGAAAACCATTGCAAAATAGATTTGGAATGCTCACAAATTTGGGTCACGGTATTAAAATAAAAAAATGTTAGCAAGCGGGGACTTTAAAAACGATAAAAATCCTCATGTGACCCGATACTTTGCTACCCGGACTCATAAGAAATGATGTGTTTTAATGACACATCTGATCAGTACACCCCCAAAAAAACAAAAAAGTTTGGGGCAGATGTCTTTACTGCTTAATGATTCTAGTCACGGTTAGAATCTTATTGAGCGCTTTAACGTTAAACAATAACCCACTAACCTACTTTAAAGAGTGTATGAGTCACATGAGACAATCGCGGAGCGCCTCGGCTGCCAAGGTGGAGATACTTCCCAAACTATTTGAGAAGAAGAAATCCCACTCTCACTTACTTTGTAAATCCTCTCTCTTATCTGCCTTCCCACTCCTCTCCCATCTTACCTTTTCCCATATCTCTCCTTCCCTACCCCCCCCCTGCTCTTTTACAGTCCCCGCAGTGCTATTTAGAGCATGGCGCACCGCCATATTAATGTGACTAAAAAGGCTCGCGCAGGTAACACAAGTCCAGCTGGCCGTTTCCTGCCTCTCGCGGTACTCGAGCCAGCGTTTATGGATTCACCCCTCCACATGCAACCCTTACTCATTCTCTTTGAACGTCCCAGCCCGCGCCTGGTATAATACAATGCAAAATACGAGGGGGCACCCCGCGTTGCTTTCTCCTGAAGCGCGCAGGCCCCTCGCATGCATAAACAGGCTGCGGAGCACACTGCGAGCTCTGTGCATCCTCGCCGTGCGTGCCAGCGGGACTTTCAAGGGAGCGCGTCGGATTCCCTTGGGAACAAACAGCCACTGAAGACGAAGAACTAGGCTGCGTTCAACAAATATGACTCGCACCACACAAAAATGAAATTGAACAAAAAAAAAAAAAAACCCAAAACAATCACCATGCTCACTTGACTTGATCAATATTTCAGCAGCAGCTCATTCTGCTTTGTTCGTTCAGGCCACGAAATGGCTAACGAGGTGCTTCTGTGAAGACAATGTGCCCACAGAGGGAAGGTGACGAGACGGCAAAGCATCTCGAACGATCTGCGGCATCAGTGCCCCCCCCCCCCAAAGGAGGCTGTGGAGAACCGCTTGATACTCTTCTGAGCGACACTTAGGAATGAGGACGCCTGCCTCCAGAGAGCGCGGATGCGTCCCCCGCTCTGATGTGGTATGTCAAAGTCCTCATGGATCATGCTCACACTTTAGAATCATTATTTACAATCCTTTTTGGTTTTTAATAGAAAAACAGTAAGTGATTACTCCCACAGAACATAAACAGGTATACAAAGATGGAGTCTGTCTCGCCTTTCAGTGTTTCTGGGAAGATTTTGTACAAACACGGTGGCGTGTTTCCCTGTCCTCGCCGCAGCGCAGTGCATGACAAAATGTTTTGTCTGCCTAACAATGGGCATTGTGCTTCTTTCTAGCTTGTTCGATGCATTCGGTGTGGGGCTATTGTTATTTTTTCTACTTTGATATCCAATGCCAGAGTCTGCTGACAAAAATAGAGGCCTTGTGTCAGGTTACCTTATATTCCAAGATGGATGGCCACATGCGGCGTCCTGCGTCCTGGTTTTTATTTGAAACAGTCTTATATGTTTGTTTACTTTTGTGTGTTATTTTTTTAATCCTATAGCTAAACATACTGCCCACCTTTCTGAAACCGAGCAGTATCGTTGATGTGAAGTCAGAATTCCAAAAGTCTTGTTCGACCGCACTGGTGTGCCTAATATTTTGGCTTGTGAGCTCCTCCAAGGCATCCTCACGTGAGGGAAAGTCCCCCTCCTGTTCGAGTCCTCACAGCCCCTCGACACAAAGCCCAACACAGTCTGTAAAACTACAACCTCATGTCATCAAAGCCTTCCCTGCGGTGGCGTTCTTCCTGATTGCTCCCCTCATCTAAGCGCCCTATTTCTCGAGCGCTGCCATCTTTGTTTTCTGCACTTGTAGTAGCGTTGCGGAAAGGGAAAAAGCCTGCTTTTGCCTCATCAGTTTGTGTGTCGCTGAGAAAGAGAGCGAGAGAGTTAAAAAAAAAAAAGAGAGTGAAACTTTTAAAATTCGGGGCTTTGTTGCTGCCAGAGAACAGAAAGCTGACAAAGTTCTATAGAGGCAACCATGAAAAGTTCTGCCTCATTAGATGGAATCGCTGTTCTCTATTCAGGGGTCTCGGTGGGGCTAACAAACGCAAAGAGTTGGCCAAATATGGTTTGTTCCGCCAGAGTTTGGGTCTTTTTTTTCTGACTACGGTGGTTGGCTGACATCCAGGGGGCGAGGCCGAGCGTTCAAAATCTAGATTTTATTTTAGCTAAGAGAAATAATGAACTCCTGCCACTCTTTAGTTTGTCCTGAAATTAGCTCATATGGTTGGTTATATCATTTGCACAGTCTAGAAATGTTTTTAGATATGAGCAGCAGATGGTGGCAGTGACTTCACCCTAATTCACAACAAAGCAGCAGTTTGGTACATAGTGAAATATTAAATACATATTAAAAGCTTTAAGTTTGTTGCCACTCCCAGTTGACATTTACTGTCAAACTAAACACAATACAAAGAACTTTAGGTTGTATATTGAAACAAAGCGTAAGGCTAACTCACAATACAAAGATGCTATTCACAGGCTAATCAATAGCACTGGTGTGACGGTTTTATAAGAGCGAAACCGACAATATAACAATTCTCATAGGCATGCATTCTTTATCCTCCGCAAAAAAAAAGTAATATTGCAGCTTACGGAGCTTGGATGAATGTTGTATACTGCCCCCTGGCGGCCAAGGTGTGCACACCAAAAAGAGCTCAAGGGCTCGAATCGAGTCATGTTATTTTAAGTCAGAATGACTTGAGATATGTGTGTTTTGAGTTATGAGCATGGTCACGGAATGAGATCATAAGCACAAGTGCACAACTATAATATATTCTCTGTGCATACATGTTCCGAGATTGTTGTTGTATTAAGCATTTAGTGTATTCTTAAAATAGGCGTGGGATTTCCAGAAGGTAGCGGCATTGAAATTTCATAAAAACCCACCGACTTTATGTACACATCTCAGAGTGTGGGTGCGAAAAAAAAGAAAAAACCACCGACTTTATGTACACATCTCAGAGTGTGGGTGTGGAAAAAAAAGAACAAAAAAGAGGGGATTAGGAAACTATCTTCAAAGTGTGACTTTCATGTGTGTGTGTCCCAGATCGTACTTGATATCCTTCTGATTGCACAAAGAAGGCGAGTGAGGCTGTGGCGCTCTGGGCTGAGATAATGGGAGAATTCATACTGTGTCATTATTTTCATTTCTGTCGCTATTATTCATTACTGGCGCTATTTCATCATTGATAAGGCGGTGGGGCTCGTTCTCGATTTAGGCTCATTAGGGATCCTAATGAGAATGTTCGACATGCTATTAGAGGTGTTTAAGCAGCCTCGTGTCTCGAGATGAGCTCGGCTATTTGTTGGGCAGATGGACGCGGCTTCGGGGGCGCCCGCCCTCACCTCTGACCTGCCACAGATGTCGCAAACTCGGGCAGGGCGAAGCGGCGGAAAATCACTAACACACCGGAACCGACTCGGTCAATACGCGGGACAATTAGGCTCATTTGAGCGCCACTTCTGGCTGCGCTTTTGCCTGAAAGGGGCCAGGGGATGAAAGTGGCGGCGCCCTTTTCTGTAAAGCCTGCTTGACCGATGTCTCTGCCCTGAATGGGGATCTGGTGGTCATACATAAATTAAGAGGTTAAGCGAGCCATCAGGAACAAATGTTTGCATTTATTAACGGAGGAGAACAGCTCCCCGCAGTGAGCCCACAGCCTGTGATTTACCCTTTGGGCTGAATTTCAATGTTTTTGTCTTATTTGTCTCAAGTCTAGTCAAGTCTAATTAACATCAGGATTCACAAAGCTGCACTATTAAAATTCACACGCGGGTGTGTGCACGCGTCGTGTAAAAAAACGGTGCGCTGCCATTTTGTATTTCGGCTTGTATCGAAGTCCAAATACTGTAAATTTGGGTGTTGTAGTCAAGACCACAGCAAGAGCAAGACATTATCGAGGCTAGACAGTTTCATTACCATGACTTTTGGAGGTAGCGACCAGGACGTGACCAATACATGAAAGGAAAATCTTACCCAAAAACAAAGACGACAGAGACGGACGGCTTTATGTATCCCGAAACACATTTTTGACACCGATTTTAAAAACATGTTTTTTCTTTTTTTTCATCACATTAGGTTTTTGAGATCTTTTCTCTTTGTTATTTTTAAGATTGACCTATAAAAGCTTATTTTAACTTGTGTTGTAATTTCAAGCTGCCGATATGGCGTTTCAGGGGAAAAAAATCCACCTGTTGCTGAACCCAACTGTCTTGATTCATCAATATTTCTAAATATATTGCACGTTTAATTATTGTGATGATATTAGTTTTTTTTTAATGATGAAAACCTGAGAAAAACTAGGGCAGATTCCGAATCGGTGCAAAAAAATCGAATCAAGAAAAGTTGACTTGCAGCTCTCACTGAAAAAAAAACAATTTGTTGACGGGCCTGATTAACAGTGAACATTATTTTTTTACATTTGAACTTTTTTAAAACTTTTAACACAAGAGTCGAATCAGGACTACCTTGCCCAGACATGACTTTACGTTAGATTGAATGACACCATCGTTTATATAAGACTTTTTCTTGTACTTCCGGGTAGCGTTTGAGTGTTTTTGCCACCTTTTGCATTCATATGCAAACTACGTTAAAAGGCGCTTAACTGCGACCCGAATTGGTGAAGAAATGGCTCTTTTCACACAACAAACATTCCCACTCCCACACACACGAGGGGGATCCCACGGGAATGCGCGGGGCAGGTGTAAATTTTCAGCTCTTAATGAGCCACATCAGACGCATCAAAGGAGCGTCGTGCGGCGCCATTGGACCATTAGTCCGAACGAGACAAAAGCCATCGGAGAGTTTTCCTCGCTAAACGGTGCGGAATGGGTTCGTGCTGCGGGAGTTTTATTGTAGCCGCAAACCCCCCCCGGGCTGCAACGGGCTCACCAGCCGAGCTTTCGCTTCTAACGAGACAGATGAATGTTCGGGAGAAACGGAACCCGTCGGGGAGGAGATGGAGTCAAAGGAAAGAGGTAGGAGGGATCGCAAAAAAACAACACGTTTGAAACTTCATTTTGGGGAGAGAGTTTTGACGTCGAGTGTGCCCATGCGACGTGCTAAGCACCGAGCCTCTTTGACTGTTTGGAAACGTCATTGCATATCCATATCTAGACAAAAACAAAACAAAAAAAAAACAATCCTAAAAAAAATACGTCAATCGCACAAACACAGTACGTTTTGCCACTTGAAAGAAGGCAACAGGAAACGTAACAATGGCCCCACTGTGTTTGCTTTATTCATATTTTGGTGACCCCTCTGATAGTGTCAAAACACTCGGGCACACTCAGACGCCATCCTCGCAATTGTGAAGCATGCTTGACGCCGAAAAGTCGAGCTTGTTTGTGTGAGCGCGTACTGCTGTGCTCAATCTTTCTTTGGAGAGGAACCGAACCGAGCCCAGCCATGGCGAGCAAAACTCGGCGAGTAATTGCCGCTCAGCCCCCCTCCAAAAAAGTTTTTGGATTGCCTCTCGATGCCATCAAATGGCAAAAAGCACTACTTTTCTCTTTGACAGGGCTATGGCCGAGCAAAATGAAGCTCCTCCTCCCTCAGTTCAACATGATGCCACCAAAGCAATACTTGGATTTGAGATTGGGCTTTCCTTTTGCTGGCAAATTCCCTGAAAACGTACTACGTAGCAAGCAAGAGATTGGTCAGGTCTGGGGAAATTAGAAAAAAATGACTCTGTGTGACTCGTAGGGCCGATGAGGGCTTCCTGATGCAGAGGCGTGTTTGCTGTCGGTGGGTACATGTGTGGGTGTCTTCAGTGAAAGGCAGCAAATTCTCCTGTCCTGTCCTCTCCTGGCTTGTCACTCCTTTCTCAAGTGTCTGGGACTTGGGCGCGGCACGCCTCCAAACGCTGGCCTACTTTGCGGCTCTCGCTCGGGATGGAAATGAGTCCGACTTCCTTGGCGAATGTTTGTCTGATTTTAATTAACATCGCAGTCGCGGTGATAAAACAGCACTCTGTCTATACCTCACAGCAACAACTTTGCACATCCGCCGCCTTTGTATTTGTGGGTGTGCGCGCGCGCGTTTGTGCGTGAGGGAGTGACACAGAACTGAAATCCATAATTTAACCAAATGCCCACCAGCTGCGCAGAGCAACACTGATTCAACACGCTTTTCTCGGGTCTCACTGAACCGGTGTTCCAGTGGGTGTTTGAACACACACACACACGCACACACAGAAAAACAACTCCTTTATTTTTAATTGCCGCTGATGCTCACTGTGCCGCAAACATATGCTGTTATCGACTTCACTCTTGCTAGCGTATTACTTGTCTTTGTTTGCCATACAGCACACAGGAAGGGTATTTATAGCACATTGTAATACAATGTAGAGCCCTTGTGCATATTCATTTGGAAATAATAACATTGACAACAGCGTCAGTGACGAGCGATGTGGAGAGGACTCGTTTTGCGCGCGTACCGCACCTACCAATGAGCTTTATTGTGCTCCAGGCAGTGTGTGTGATGTGGCTTGAAGGCGCCGACTGTGTTTGCGTGTGTCAAGTTCTCTGTTGCTAAGAAATCTCAACAGTAAATTTTCAAGTGCACCTCCTTCTCGTCATTTGTTCTCCTCCCTCACCCTTCTCCCCCTCTTTCTTTGTCCTCCTCTCGTGTGGCATCCTCTTTCGAACATTTTCGCGCTCAGAAGTCAATCTTGTTCCACGCGAGCCCAAACGCTGCCAATCAGCGGCGTTCTACATTATCCGTCTCTGTTCCACTTTGTTCGCTCCGCCTCATTTCCAGTCGATGAGACTCCTGCGCGACGCGTGATCGCATACCGCCGCAATCCCATTAGCTTTAATAATTCAGTAAGCGTCATAACATTTGCTTGGAGGCCCTGTCACCGCCTGTCTCCGGGGACGCCGATCCTCCATCGGCCGGCCGAAATCGCCGCCATGCGGGACCCGGAGCGAAATATTCAATTGACCCGGGAGCTGAGCTTGCGCTGTGCCCTCGTCTTCCCAAGAGAATCATGTCCTCCCATCGCAAGGGCCGCCGAGGCTGAAGTGAGGGAAGACAGAATGGAGAGCATTCAAGATGGCAAGAACAGAAGAGTCAGCGGGATGGGAGGATGGAATCAAAGGATGGAGAGAGAGAGATATTTGGAGAGGTAGTGTGGGTGGGCTGTGGGGCGCTGATTAGGCCCCTGGATTGAAGTCCCCCGGTGCACGTGTGCACACACACACACACACACACACACACACACACACACACACACACACACACACCTTCATAAGTCATTCAGTGTTACAAAGGCTTGTGAAGTGCGAGGGCAGTGCCGCGCGTTTAAGCATTCTGTCAGAAATGAGCTGCCCTTTCAGGTGGAATATTTTCTTTCTGTTCTTCAATTCATGTCTGTGATCAGCTGCATCAAGGGGAGGAGGTGTCATGCATGCATGCATGAGTGTGTATGTGTGGGGGGGGGGTTGCTCATGATGGCAACGTGTGATGGCAAGCATGTAGGTCAATTGTGATTTTCACTGTACAAAAGCAGTACACACGTCACTGATGGCGTCGCGGTACACTTGCCTGACGTTGGTGCGGGCAATTTCCTGCATGGTGACAGTGTGAATCTCCAGTCAGTGTGAACGCTTGTCTATACGGTACATGATGCGCCCTGTGATTGAGTGGCGCCCAGTTCATGATTTGGCCAGGAGTCGGCCGGTTGCCATCTCCCCACAATTCGAAACAGAATAGGCCATAGAGGAAAAAGACGGAATAAGGGAAGACAGGGCACACGTCTCTTCCGGATAAGTGGTGTTGAAAATGGATGGATGGAGCAAAGTAATAGTGGGGGCAACGTGTATAATGGTTTTACTTTGTTGACATGAGCCTGGAGCTAATTATTTCCCTTCCCATTATTTGTTATGGAAAACATCGTGAAATAGTTGGACGTATTAAGCGTCGGGGTGGGGTGGGGAATGACAGTAAATGCAAATATAACTCTCTTGTAAATGCAATGGATTTTCTTTTGTTCAAATTACTCCTCGTGTCTTTTGGGAACAGGCTCTCTCGCTTGCCAGACAAATCAATGTGCAAAAAAAAAAAAAAAATGTTTCCAGTTTGAGCACAGTCCAGTGTAAAACGTTCCCAAACTTTGACCGCTGCATCGTGACAATAAATTCAGACGCACGCCCTGATAAAAAAAAAAAAAAAAAAGTCTTCGGGTATAACTCATGCATGATCACTAAATGGTAACATTTGTTATTTCCACCACAATACAGCCAGAGGTGTTGAATTTTTTATGGCTCCCTTGGCCCCCCACAAAAGCGCCCTGAACACACACACACACACACACACACACACACACACATTGAGAAACCAGCCTCTGGTTGGAGCTCACGGGTCACCCTCCTGTGAACAAAGCCAACTCGGATGCACCGAGGCTGAAACAAGTACACAACACCTCCATCCTCAAATCTCAAAGCTTCATGAAACATTAAACGAGGGCTATCAATGTGTGCGCACTCACACATGTGCTCATGAAAAACATTCAGATTCTTCTTCAGTCAGCCTTCCAAATTCTCCATTGAAAAAAAGAGTGACGACCACTGACCTGAACTGAACCTTTAACAAAAACTGGACCGGACTTGCGCAAGACACCCGCTCTGGAATTTTGATTACACTCAAGTAGGCACACGAGGGATTACTTCCAAGAAGCATGCAGACGCGTAAGAGTGCACGCTATGATACTAGCGCGTGAATATGCGGCGGCGCTAGCATGCAAGTTCATCGAATGGGCTCTTCCCTTTTGTAGGATGGTCTCTTGGGGAAAAAAAAAAAAATGATGGGAAAAATAATTTAAATGACTGAATCGCAAAAAAAAATGAATGAATTGCGCCACATCAGCCCCCTAAAGGCGACATCTCCTCGCCAAGTGCATGTTGTAAATTGTACAGAGGTGAATGCAAGACTAGTGGGGGCATAGCGGCCACACAAGGAACCGAATGTCTGTTATCGAGTTTGTGGAAGCCACGTTCTCACATTCCTAAAAACGTCTGGTTGGATTGTCTTGGAGTAATTTAGCAAAACCGAACAGCTCGCCTGCTAGTAGACAACAGAGCTCAATCGTTTTACCTTCAAGAGTGAATATCCGTGGCGTTAATCAGTTCATCAGCCGGCTCCTCACGATCATATTACGTGTCTGAATTTCCACTGTGTCTATTTTTTAATCACCTTCTGTCTTCCAAGCCATTCTCCTCATGCAACATCGCTCTGCTTGACTAAATGACATGTCACGGTTTGTTCACTGTTGGTGCCATAGGAGAAAGCTTTCGCGTTTGCCACTCAGAAGTATGGATGAAAGTTCCAGTTCCATCGATGTTCAACCTATTCGACTGCTATGACTACTGGCCTGTAACACCGACTTGCGCTGCGATGAGCGTCTGGTCATGCAGAAAGCCAATCTTTCTCCCTCCTATGACTCAATCTAGTTTGCTCATCAAACAGTTCCTTAGACGACGACATTTCCCCTGCTCTCACCTCCCTGAGCTCAAAGAACTCATTTGTGTGAAAGCTGTTCCCCGTATTCACTTCATCCTTCAACATAATAATTTCCTGGCAGCAAAAAGATAAATAAAATACTCCGGAACTCGGGACTCAAAAGGTCTCTCTTTCACTGGGTGCTGGATATTCCGTCATGAAGGTCACATGACCGTCAGCACGTCCAAGGCCATCATGCTGAGCTCGTGGACTCCGCAGCAGTGTGCGCTCATCTCAGTGCTGAGCCGGTGTGACTGTGTGCCAACCCACAGAATCAAGTTTGTGGATGACGCTATGGCAGTGGGCCTCAGGAACAACAATGATGAAGCGAACAAGAAGAAGTGAGGTCAAGTAACCGGTCCAGTCGTGTGAACAGCAACTTCTTCCTCACTGTGGGAAAAGCCAAGGAGATCCTTGTGGCGACTTTTTACGGCATTTCACACAAACAGTCGGCTATGCTGTAGAGAGAATGAACCGGCACCAAGTTCCTGGGATGCACATCTTGGAGGACACCTCCCGGACCAGTAATACTGAACCAGGAGCGCTCGAACGCATCTCGACCTCGTCTGTAAACTGAAAAGTGGGACAGGCTCATCGCCGTCATGTTCCTTCTACCGGGGCACCGCTGAGAGCGTCGTCACTGGCTGCATCACTGTGTGGTGTGGACGTCGCATTGCCTCCTGCGTTAACATCTGCCTCACCCGCAGAGTCATCAGCATTACCGGGGTCTCTCCCTCCCCTCACAGTCACTCTTCAGCCTCCATCGCAATCTGCTGATGACTATGGATTTGCCCTTAAATGGGCCATTTAAAAAAAAAACCCTTTAGTTTCTCTTTCCCAACAGCTGGGTCTCTGGAGTGCCTGCCGACCTGGCAAGTTTCAGATAAGTCTTATACAGTCGTACCTCGGTTTTCGACTATAATCCGTTCCGTTCCAGAAGGCTGTTCGAAAACCGATTTGTTCGAAAACCGAAACCACGCTCTTTTAAAAAAAAAAAAAATCTTTATTGAACACGTCTGTTCACAATGGAACGCTACACGAGGAAGCTTCACTTCCTCGTGCAAGGAAGGCAAGAGGAGTCAAGTGACGCAATCAAGTGCGCTCAGTTTGTTCGAGAACCGAAATACGGTCTTCATCCGAGGCATAAAAAAACTCAATTTTTGGTCGAAAACCGATTTGGTCAAGAACAGAGAGTTCAAAAACCGAGGTTTGACTGTATTCACTGCGGAGCCATTGTGAATTTTGCCAAAAATACAACATGACGTTTTCTGGCCTTTTTCAAACGACAGCCACAGCCTGCCTGCCGGGCTACAGGAACTCACCAACATACCAGATCGAGAAAGTGAACAGAAATGGAGTGCTGGCATGGATTAGCATGAGCTATTAGCGTTTTCAGCACATCAATGTTCAGCAAAGTTGTCAAAAATGGGACCGGAGGTGTTTGTGTTTAGCAACCTCACGTACGGATCCGCATACTAATTGACGAGCGTAATTGGCGGCTTGATAATGAAGTGCTACCTCTACAGGTAAAAATGTCTGCCTTTATGGAGACTTTCTTTTCTCTTCAGTCTCTGGGCTGCAACTACTGACAGCGCGTGAGTGGAGCGAGATGTTATTTTCATGACGACTGATGCTCAAAACACAGTACTTTCAAACACGGTGTTACAAGTGGATGCTTTTTTATCTTGCTGTAGTTCTTTATTCTTTGGATATTTTGGTGGAAGCTCTGGAAATGTAGAGAATTGACAATAGAAATCTTTGAATTTGAATCTCACGGCCGTTCAAAGGGCCGCCGACGGATGACGGCAATCATTTTGGGAAAGCTATTCTGTGGCAGAAGAATAGTCAAATGCGACGCTAAGCAAGAAAGCGTAAGACACATCTGCTGCTCCATCTTCGCTATTGGTCGGACTAAAAGCTTTTACTGTTGCTGAATTCATGTTCTCTTTTCAATCCAATTCACTTTGTCCTTTTCACTGGGCTCAAGGCCACTCATTGTTTGCACCAGCCCTGAAGTGTTGCCAGTAACACCAACCGACGTCTTTCTTGTTACTATACCCACTTTTTTTTTCTCTCTCTCTCTTTGCGCAATGGTAGAAACTTTTAACAAATTGATAGATCGGCTGGAAGGAAGACTGCTTTGCAGTCAGACTGACTGAGGGCTATACAGGTAGATGGACAGGCAGGCTTAACGCCTTGATAGGAGGAAAGGCATGCGCTGCGTGCAGTAAGGCAGCAACGCACGTGGGCAGAAAGTGTGACTGCTCGGTAGGCAAACAAATGCACAGCAAACATGCATACGGCAAGGTGGCAGACATTGGGGCGGACGGGTAAGCTGATGGGAAGCAAGACGGGCAAGCATGCGAGTAATCAGGCAGGGAGACACGGTTGTGCAGAAAGAAGGGCAGACTGAATAGGTAGACGGACGGACGGCTCAGGGAACGGACAGACCAACGACGGAAGGTGGAAAAAGGGCTGAGAGAGAGAGAGAGATGCGGATACAAAAAAAAGAGAGAGCATCCCATAATAATAGGTGAATGAAGAAAAAGACATTCAGTGAACCACAAATCTGCACTGTGAAAAATCACTGGCCAAAGAACGGAGAAAGGCTTGGGGGAGCACTTACACACACACACACGCGCACACACAACCTCAATCATCATTGGAAAATCATTGAAAATCTGGCATTTAGAGACGCACAGATTGGGGGACAGCCCCCCCCCCCACCCCATTCAAATCGAGACAAAGACTGCACATACACACTAACACACTCACACAGAGGCAGCCAGGTGGAAAGGAAGTGAGGGGGGGTCTCATTGATAGACTGCTGCGTGCATGAACACACGCACACACACACACACACACACACACACACAGACGCACACACATATTGCACAAACAACCCCGAATGCTTGTCACTTTTCCAGCTCAGCCCTCATCTGCATTTATTGCTCCCTCTGTGTCAATGTTGTTTCATTCACGTCAACTATTGTCTTGTGAATGCGTGCGCGTGAGAGAGAGAGAGAGAAACCCACTTGTGTGACATTGTGAACGACTGCGCCATTAGTGATTCATTTGTGTGTAGTTAACCATTGTGAAGGCAAGGCAACATTTTATTTGTCCGAACCCAACCCCGACCATATGGCCAGACCTTCTCCTCCCATTTTACGCCCCTCAATCCTCCTCTTCTGCCTCCCATTCAAGCCGCTAGATTGTTCGCTCTCTTTGTCCCCGGAGTTGCTTTCTAGCTTTGGCTGACTTTAGTGGAGCTCTGTCTTGCAGCATGTTTGCATGTGTGTGTGTGTGTGTGTGTGTGTGTGTGTGTGTGTGTGTGTTCTAGGTCGATGGGGCCAGTCCGCTTTAGCTGTCAGCTCCAATCGGCCTTCACGTGTGCCTGTAATGTCCGGACACATCACTGGAGGTGCTCCGGAGACATCCATTAAAGTTCAAAGCAATTTATCACTACTCAACTCTCCCACCCTGCAACTCCCGTCATCCCGCGCTCCCTCCCTCCTCCTCCTGCCCACACTCACAATCTCATCCTTCTCCTCGCATCATTCCACTCTGTCCTTTTGTCTCCATCCATTACCTACCTCCGCTCTCCGGTGCTTTGCCCAAATGTGAATTATCATTCGAGTAGGCGTGGCCGAGGCTAACGCGGTGATGCAGAGACTCGGGTCATCACACAACTGTGACAAATTAAAACACGACATCGAAATCGGCCATCTTTGTCGTGGACGTTACTTAAAACGTTTTCGTCATCAGTGGGACAATCCGAGTCGCATTTTTTCCGATTTCCCACTTTCATCGAATGCCGCATCATCTGTATTGATAGTCCATTCATGTATAAATCTATGGGCGGAGCTACAAGAACAATTTGAAACTTAACGATTAACGCACGAACTCAACTATTCGCCATACATGCTGAATGAACGGACGGTCGTAGGGACACTGAAGCTCATCCAGGATATCCTGAAAATGGGGGTGTCCAACCCTGAGTGACTAGGTTTGGGTTCAAGCGTTGTGCTCGAAAGACGTCTTCCACATCGAAATGAGAAGCATGTGTGTAGTACCACATGTCCCCAGCAGGGGCGCACCCCTTGCATTGTTGATGTATTTGGGTTTCCGTCAATCGATAGAGTTTGTCATTTTCGATGTTAGACAAAGTGATTAAAGCTTCCACGGAACTAGTTGAATTAAAAAAAAAAATTAAAAGGAACGAAAACAGAAGGTGCTTGTCTGTCAAAAAATTCGTGTGGTCCGAGTCAAACGTTTGTCCGTCTCCGCGAAAAGGCAACGGCAGTTCATATTTTGAATCGCCCCAAAAAAAAAAAAAAAAAAACAGTGGCCGAGACTCGCCACTTGTGAAATGTTCTGACATTGCAAGTGTGGAGAGTGCAGTGCAAGTTCGCACCGTTCGCTTAATCCCGCGTCATCCCCGCCGTGTTTCCCGTGTGACAGGTGCCGCGCCATGCCGATAATAACCGGAGACAGAGAGCGTTAAATATTAAAGTGTTCAATATTAAAGTTGGCCCTAATAACTGACAGCTCTCAAATACACGCTCAACATGCATGGACAAACTCACTTCAAAAACACTCCCCACCCCCCCCTCATGTGTTCCAGCCTTGACAGTAAGTAGCTTTCTTCAACATACGTGTGAGTGTGCGCGTGTGCGACACAAGGTTGGATTCGCTCTTGTTTTTAATCAGTGGGATTTTTGCAAGTGGCCTCGGGCTTCTCCCAGGGACTAATTAGTGATGTGGTTCCAGCATAACAAATAAACACATACACAAGCATCAATGCCGCATCAGAAACACACACACACACGCACAAAAAAAGAACAGAGAAGCGAGTGGATTCTCAGATGAAGTGAAGAAAAAAATGTTCATGTA
Source organism: Hippocampus comes (assembly GCF_001891065.2). Taxonomy (NCBI): domain Eukaryota; kingdom Metazoa; phylum Chordata; class Actinopteri; order Syngnathiformes; family Syngnathidae; genus Hippocampus; species Hippocampus comes. The sequence continues at coordinate 43,218 of NW_017805531.1, read as the reverse complement.
AAAGGGAAGTAAACAACTGAAATGCTGAGGTTTGATCCGTACTGCTGCTTTCTGTCCTCGATTTCTGGCCTTTACACAGTTTTACGGAGTTTCCACTTTCTGTCTCCCTCCGCTTTGTGTGTGTGTGTGTCTCTTTCTCTCTCTCTCTCACACACACGCACACACAGCTTCCACAGTGTAATATGTTGACAGCCTGTGTGCAAGTGAGAGCAGAAGGATGACGGCCTAAGAGAATACCTCAGGCTTTTGCACGCTGCACCTTAATGTGCACACGCAGACACTGACACACACACACACATACACACACCTACACACATTCTGGCTGTGTAAACCGGAGAGATTAGCGGCTCATTACCATACCACAGGGGGCCTGTGCACGAGGGCCTACGTGTTTCTGTCTGTCTGTGTGTTTTTCCCGTGAATGTGTGTGCGCGTGTGTACGCGTGATCGCGCACGCATGCCAGCGCACCTCCGAGCGTTGTGAGCATGTGTCCTAACAACAACAACTGTTCCATTATTTGTCAGTGCGGGCCAGAACGAGCGTGTCTCTAATCAGGCGGACAGCAAAGCGCAGACCGCAGAGAATTACTGAATATGTTTTAATCACGTAGACAATGATCAGATTAAAGTGTTTCTCCTCGTTAAGCAGCTACGGCAAATGTGTGCCACGCTCTTGTTTTTAATCAGTGGGATTTTTGCAAGTGGCCTCGGGCTTCTCCCAGGGACTAATTAGTGATGTGGTTCCAGCATAACAAATAAACACATACACAAGCATCAATGCCGCATCAGAAACACACACACACACGCACAAAAAAAGAACAGAGAAGCGAGTGGATTCTCAGATGAAGTGAAGAAAAAAATGTTCATGTAAAAGGGAAGTAAACAACTGAAATGCTGAGGTTTGATCCGTACTGCTGCTTTCTGTCCTCGATTTCTGGCCTTTACACAGTTTTACGGAGTTTCCACTTTCTGTCTCCCTCCGCTTTGTGTGTGTGTGTGTCTCTTTCTCTCTCTCTCTCACACACACGCACACACAGCTTCCACAGTGTAATATGTTGACAGCCTGTGTGCAAGTGAGAGCAGAAGGATGACGGCCTAAGAGAATACCTCAGGCTTTTGCACGCTGCACCTTAATGTGCACACAGACACTGACACACACACACACATACACACACCTACACACATTCTGGCTGTGTAAACCGGAGAGATTAGCGGCTCATTACCATACCACAGGGGGCCTGTGCACGAGGGCCTACGTGTTTCTGTCTGTCTGTGTGTTTTTCCCGTGAATGTGTGTGCGCGTGTGTACGCGTGATCGCGCACGCATGCCAGCGCACCTCCGAGCGTTGTGAGCATGTGTCCTAACAACAACAACTGTTCCATTATTTGTCAGTGCGGGCCAGAACGAGCGTGTCTCTAATCAGGCGGACAGCAAAGCGCAGACCGCAGAGAATTACTGAATATGTTTTAATCACGTAGACAATGATCAGATTAAAGTGTTTCTCCTCGTTAAGCAGCTACGGCAAATGTGTGCCAAGGAGAGCGGCAACACCTGTGGTGTCCATGGACAGATGCGGAGATGATCCACGTTGGCTGTTTGGATTTAGGGCGTGATGCTTTTTGAAGTTTTGTATTTGAATAGAAAGTTCTCGGGCTCGGGTGTTTGTTTGGTTTTTTTTTTCTTTTTAAGATGAGACTTTCAGCTTGCCAGCCAACCTCAGAGCCGAGGCATGCGAGAAGATGAGACATAATTGTGACGTCATGTCCTAACCAGCCGGTACGCCGCATAGATCACAAATATGTCAGAACGGGATCGTTATCAGGCTCCTGCAGAGCTTGCTGGTCATCTGATCATTTGAATCTGGCGTGTTGGAGGAAATCAACATCTAAAACATGCAGGATAGTAGCCCTGGAGGACCGCGGCTGGACACCTGTTCCATAGGGTTTCTACATCTCTTTCAATGCTGCTCTTGGCCAGTCCCGCCCCTCTTTATTCTTTATTTTTTACTTTATACACAACTCTCATTTATTGTGCAATAATCTAATTGTAACATGTACAGTATTTGTTACATATATTTATGCTTTAGGAAACCCTTATGTCTGAATTTTGGGTGGGCTTGGAACAAATTAGGGCATTTACATAGGAAACGCGTCTCTACTTACAAAATTTTCTAGGTTAAGAAATTTCTTCCAGAACCAAGTAATTTCGTAAGTAGAGGTACCGCTGTCTTTTGTTCATTCGAGATGATGAGTGATGAGATGGATGGCGCTCAACCGTAAAAGTTCCACCGTTTCTGATCACGCTCTCAATGCGACTCACCAAACAATCGAGACTGGAAATGGTCCCGACTTATCCATCCAGGCTTGCCTGCTGTGATGCCTCAAGTCATCACAACGTCTGTCTGACCTGCTGCACGTTCTCAGAGAATATTTTGATGATTCCCGAAAGCGCCACCCGCTTCCGACTTTCATTTGTATATTCGACGTAATTTTCCATCTCACGGATTTAACTGCGAGCCAGTTTCACCTCCTTCACACTCAAGGCTTTTTTTTTTATTAGCATCTGTGTGCCGGATGCTTCGGGTTTGCGCACAATGCTGACCAAACTCATTTCGGCGTCGCAAATCATGCTCCCAGCTCCACCTGCCCAAGTCGGATTTAAAGAAAATGTACACTTGCGTCAATGAATGTGTCTGGAGGGAGATGTTAAACTTAGCTGACGCAGCTGACTCGGGGAAACGAGATGTGAATAGTTTGCATGCATGCGCAGAATGAAGAGAAGCAGCAAATGGACAACTTTCATGCTCAAAAAAACTTTTCAGTAAATAACTGTCTCGTTGGCCAGTCTATGCTCTCCCGTGCTTGGGTTTTGTGTTCCTTCAGAATCACATCGATGAGACTTTCGAATATTTTTCCAAGCGAAATGCTATCACTGACCTGAGAAATTTCTAGACGTCATTATAGGTACCTAACTGGCAATCTTTCTCACTTGCCCACGTAACAGTTTACATACAGCCCAAGAGAGCACCGCGATAATGACCTTGCGCGGTCGAACCTCATCTGCAGTTCTGTTGCAAACTTGAGCCACTGCTGCTGCTGCTCAGGACCATTCAGTCGTGCTTCGGAAGAAATAAGCAGTCGAAAGTCCGGTGGCCAAAGCATGCATTTTATATGCTGAAGAGGAGTCTAATCGAATCCTAATTTGAAGTCCATCTTTTGCTCACCCATCGTTTTATTCCAAATAAAACAGTCTTGAGTTTCGATCCGTTCCACATGCAAATGGAAATAAAAGTTGAAATGTTGATCTCATATCTTGAGGGCAACGCCAAATGTTTGCGTGTTTCATCCGCGGAATGTCTCAAGATGATGGGAAAAGTGAAGCACGTAGCAGCAGTGATCACTTCATAAGAAATTGATTTGGTGGTACACACTGAAAACAAAAATGGTGTGTAAAATTGATGCCATTTTATTTTGTCAAGTGGTTGCGCACAATGAAATCAGATGGATCCAGACGCATTTTTTTTAAATCGATGTGTCGTCTACTTTTAAAATGGTGTCTGGATCCAGATGATTTTACTTGGCGCAGCAAACAAACATTAAGATTGAATTTGACACACCATTTCATTGTCTTGAAATAGTTTGCTCCGTTGTATTTGGGAAAAGAGCCGTGACTGAAATTCACCTGGACAGACTGCGGCATGTTGTGATCAGAGAATCGAGTCTTCATCTCCCGATTTTCGGAAGTAGAATGCGAGTCATTGTCCAAGGCTATATGCTGCTGCAGTTGTCAACAAATTTGATGTGCTGTGACAAAGTGCGCTCCCGCTGCCGCTCTGCTCATCAGAAGTCTTTGTGTACCTGCGAGACGATTTCACCAACGTGTCTTCTTCCAGGCGTAGAATAAAAAGGACAAGGATAATCTTTGTTCTTCCGTGTTTACGATGGCGATTGGCCACAACAATCCCGCTTTGCACTTGATGCTATTGACAAACGAATAGTTTCCAAACGGATTTCCTAAATCTAACATTTCCCTGCGCATTGGGAGGACATTCGAGGCGGAGGACGGCAGCTTGCCTGTCTGACAACACTGTCGACAGCAACGGACGCATCCAGGGGCAGAACTATTTGTAAGATGACAATCGGTGACCTTCTAGTTCAGAGAGGAAAAAGTGCAACCCAAAGCTGGAGCTCGAGTCAGACTTGAAAATGCCATCCATGTGTGTTCATCTGGTCTGTGTGTCTGTACGTGTGTGTGTGTGTGTGTCTCACTCCAAGACACGTGCTCACCGCACACCTCTTCACAATCAGAAATCAGCGGATGGCTGCAGAGAGAAAAGAGAATTCATTAAACTCAGCCACCCACGCTGGGCCGTGCAAGAGACGGAGGGGGGGGAAGCGAGGCGGGGAGAATGAGGATGATGATGAGAGAAAGGGCAAAGTCGGCGAGGAAGGATAGATTGAGAGAGAGAGCAAAACGGAGAAAAGGGGGAGTTTAAGAGAGAGAGATGTAGCGCATTACAGAGCAGAACGCACCTGGAAGAAAGTGTGCGCAAGTGTTGAGGTCTTCAAAATAGCTTGACAGCCGTTGCCCAAGCACGACGAACCTCCCTGCGTTTTCAGAGGCTGTCTTGCAATTGCAAGTCGGTGGGCTCGATTCGCTCTCGGTCCAGGCGTGTGCCCATGAGCAAGACACTGAAGCCTTGTGCTACTCTTTCCTCGGGTGGCACCAGAACGCTAACATGGTATGTCAGTATCTTCGCTGTAGAATCGATAGAGTTGAAATGGAGTCACCCCGCATAGCCTTCAAAATCCACTCATTTGCAAATATGGACATCATGCTCCGACCTGGAAGTGACCCCCCCGCTGCTCTGTCCTCATCCCAGACCTAATCCATGCGGCGCTAATCTGGTTAACTGGAGCTGTTTATGAAATGAACAAAAGACTAATCTAATTCCCATTTAGCACCAATTAAGAGATTATTGACCTCTCATCCAATTATCGTCACCATCGCCATCCATCAAAAGGCAAACGGCAAAGTCAAGAATTGAGCTTTGGCACCAGCGAGCGAATGCGTGTGAATTCGGATAACATCCACAAACGCATCCTCCACCTTAAGCGTTTTACTGTCCAGAATGTCAGCAGTCATCTCCCAGCACCATGGCCTGTCACAGAATGAGAGAACGTCAGAATGCCTCTGAAGTGTGTGTGTGTGTGTGCGTGTGTGTGCGTATGTGTGTGTGTGTGTGCGTGTGTGTGTGTGCGCACGAGAGTAACAGAAGCTGAGGGATGGAGGAGCCGAAGCAGGGAGGGTTTGTCCTTGAAGGAGGACAGAGGTGTTCAGCTGGATCTAATATGGTGGAGAGAACAGCTGTAGCACACACACACACACACCCCGCATTGCATTTCAGATAGCAAAACAAAAAACAAGCATTTAATCCATCTGACTAAATGCGTTTGTCCTGTTCAAGCCTCCACAGAGCAGCCTTTTCTATGGCGCCGTATTGGAGAGCGAGAGCGAGGCCCCCGTCTGTCCCAGTCGGGCTCTGCAAAGGTCCTCAGCATCAGCATCATTATCATGAGCGGCAGCGGCTCTCAGATGCACCAGCGCGTGATCAAAGGCGAGCGTCTCAATCGTCTTCCCACAGCGCAGAGCGGCTCTGGCATCTTGGTCCCGCCATAATCCTCTCATTGATCTGTTTCGCAGAGTTCAGTGCGCCGGGCTCTGCGGGTCGAGGGTTAAAGATGCCGAGAAACGTCTGGCAGACTTTGCCGCGCTGAGTGCCAGAGCTTGTTAAAGCCCGGCTGGGCGAGCGCGTGGTGTCCTTTTTTCCGTAAATGCTTTTCAAGGTGCTTTGCTTCTGATTTGATTGAAATCTCTTAGGAGGGGTTTCGGGTGCATCCATTGCTTTTGTACGTACTGTACAGTTGAAGCAATTAAAAGGCATTTCCGCCGTCACAGGTCTGCGTGAAATATGGGGATGAATGAATTCGCCTTTGAAGTTCACGAGGGGGGACTTGAGACCGGAAGGCACAAAGAGAGTCTGGATGGTGTGGCTGAAAACTGGGAACAATGGAACAAGCAGAGTCATTACCGCAGACCTCCTGCCACTCCACATCCCCATCTACTGGTGGCTTGGAAGGCTGCGGGCATGTTCTGCCCCCTCTGCTGACTTGACATCATCGAGAGAATACTGATAGAAGAACTGCCACAAGCAATTAACTCTCAGGTAAGAAAATGACATCCCACGTAAGGTAAACACTTACTGTTCGTGAAGAACATATGAATGGTAATTGTTTCATTGTTTCAAATCCCGCATTTGTTTCATGTGACGACGATTGCGCAACGTAAAAATCATGCACAATTTGATATTCAATACAAGCACATGGTCAATATATTATTTATTGATTTACCTCGCTTGGTTTAGAACAGATCTCAATCAGGTCTGATGCAGAAGGTCTGCGCCATTGAAACTAAAACCCCCGATAATGAACACGTGCTAAAAATGAATACCTCACTTCCGGTGTCAATCAAAAGTTGAACATGAGGATAAGCTGTCGTCACGAACCTGTACTGTCTCTTATATCTTCCTTTCTTTCGATTGAAAGGTGGAGACTCTTCATCTGTTTCATCAAATGGAATTTTCCCATTTGGCATTTTGAAAAAAAGCGCTTGTGTGTGTGCTTTTTTTTTTTAAACACTTTTTTTTTTTTGCTTTTTGTATTGTATTGCAACAAGTGCTCCTCAGCCAATTTTATCAATATGGGCTCTATTCTCCTGATTGGCACCAACCCAGCACGGCAAATGACGTAATTCTGCACAGAGGTGGGTTAGACCGAGTGTTGGTAATTTTTCAGATGCCTTCAACCTGGCACGTATAAAATTACGTTTGTATTTAGATGTTGTCCGAGCAGGAGCAACTTTCGACCGACTACCAAAATTGTCATTCCAACGTTTATCTCTTCAAGCACACACCCTTGTTGCGCTAGAACTCACTTTCACTAGCTTAGTGCAGACCGGTCTTCCAAATTGGCTTGTGGCTTGCCTGCATGAAATTCAGGATAGCTTTTTCTCCATACACAAAACTAGAGCTCTATGTGCAACTAGCCTGCCTAATTTATTTTTGGAGTGTGCTGAGGGAGGGAGGATGGAAGCCACCTTCCATGCACACAGAGCATTTTCATGAGTCCACTATTGTCATCATTATTACCATTTTTATCAGACATATTGTTGAATTGTGAGCCATGTTTTGCAACTTTTTACTTTCCTTCTCTGCATACCAATTTCTCCTTCTTTGGTCTTCACGTTTGGTCATTGGTGACGTTGTGTCACAGCATCACACGAATCAAACACCTACAAGGGAATAAGAAAACTCAAAACCCCGCTTGCGGAAGTAATCTCTTTGATGCTCCCAAAGCTGAGGTATTGAAAGATTTGCTGACGTCTTGCATGGCATAATGACAGGTACATTTTTTTGTCCACAGAGATACTGTGAGAGGTGAGCGTGTGCGTGTGTGTTTGTGTGTGTGTGTGTTGGGTTCCCTTCAACTGGAACTTATTAGAATATGCATGTGTACCTAATGCTGTGGTTGCTGAATACATAATTCCAGCATATGAAGACGCAACATGTCCTTATTGCATATCAATTTTGATCCACATTAAACAAACATTTGGTGAGATTTTTTTTGAAGGGGGGCGTGGGGGGGACGCTGCCTTTTTGACAAACATGACAGCCATATTTATGAGCATTCTAAGCGAAAGGTCAACTATTGTTTTGCTAATTGAAAAGCAAATTGAGACATGCTTGGCTCAACAAGATGTATGCAAGATCATCATGTAAATCTGGAGAAACCACGCTGGGGTCCATGCTGAGGATTCATTTGCATTCCGAGGGGGTTTAGTCATGGTCCTGTTCGAATAATTTGGTGATATGTATTAAAACTGTGTGGCGGCTAAGCCTTATCACGTTGTTGTTGTTGTTGTTTTTCGCTTCATAAAACTACAAAAACTCATCGGCAACCTCACAAACATAAACACCCACTCGCACTCCTCCGTCTGAAACCGCACCATTTCTCCAAGCTTGCAAGTGATAAGTCCACACACACACACACGCACACACACAGAGCGCACTGTGAAATTGGGTCAGCAGTGGAGAGTGGGCTTTAATGCTGAGCACATACGCTCCCTAAAAGTGATCTACATATTCATGTGGGTGGCTATCAAAATGACACATACACACATGCGCACGCACACACACACACACACACACACGAGCAGACCCACGTGAAAACATGCACGCATATAAATAACTCCACGCATGGACACATTGTCCGTATTGTATTGCAACAAGTGCTCCTCAGCCAATTTTATCAATATGGGCTCTATTCTCCTGATTGGCACCAACCCAGCACGGCAAATGACGTAATTCTGCACAGAGGTGGGTTAGACCGAGTGTTGGTAATTTTGCAGATGCCTTCAACCTGGCACGTATAAAATTACGTTTGTATTTAGATGTTGTCCGAGCAGGAGCAACTTTCGACCGACTACCAAAATTGTCATTCCAACGTTTATCTCTTCAAGCACACACCCTTGTTGCGCTAGAACTCACTTTCACTAGCTTAGTGCAGACCGGTCTTCCAAATTGGCTTGTGGCTTGCCTGCATGAAATTCAGGATAGCTTTTTCTCCATACACAAAACTAGAGCTCTATGTGCAACTAGCCTGCCTAATTTATTTTTGGAGTGTGCTGAGGGAGGGAGGATGGAAGCCACCTTCCATGCACACAGAGCATTTTCATGAGTCCACTATTGTCATCATTATTACCATTTTTATCAGACATATTGTTGAATTGTGAGCCATGTTTTGCAACTTTTTACTTTCCTTCTCTGCATACCAATTTCTCCTTCTTTGGTCTTCACGTTTGGTCATTGGTGACGTTGTGTCACAGCATCACACGAATCAAACACCTACAAGGGAATAAGAAAACTCAAAACCCCGCTTGCGGAAGTAATCTCTTTGATGCTCCCAAAGCTGAGGTATTGAAAGATTTGCTGACGTCTTGCATGGCATAATGACAGGTACATTTTTTTGTCCACAGAGATACTGTGAGAGGTGAGCGTGTGCGTGTGTGTTTGTGTGTGTGTGTGTTGGGTTCCCTTCAACTGGAACTTATTAGAATATGCATGTGTACCTAATGCTGTGGTTGCTGAATACATAATTCCAGCATATGAAGACGCAACATGTCCTTATTGCATATCAATTTTGATCCACATTAAACAAACATTTGGTGAGATTTTTTTTGAAGGGGGGCGTGGGGGGGACGCTGCCTTTTTGACAAACATGACAGCCATATTTATGAGCATTCTAAGCGAAAGGTCAACTATTGTTTTGCTAATTGAAAAGCAAATTGAGACATGCTTGGCTCAACAAGATGTATGCAAGATCATCATGTAAATCTGGAGAAACCACGCTGGGGTCCATGCTGAGGATTCATTTGCATTCCGAGGGGGTTTAGTCATGGTCCTGTTCGAATAATTTGGTGATATGTATTAAAACTGTGTGGCGGCTAAGCCTTATCACGTTGTTGTTGTTGTTGTTTTTCGCTTCATAAAACTACAAAAACTCATCGGCAACCTCACGCACGCACACACCCACTCGCACTCCTCCGTCTGAAACCGCACCATTTCTCCAAGCTTGCAAGTGATAAGTCCACACACACACACACGCACACACACAGAGCGCACTGTGAAATTGGGTCAGCAGTGGAGAGTGGGCTTTAATGCTGAGCACATACGCTCCCTAAAAGTGATCTACATATTCATGTGGGTGGCTATCAAAATGACACATACACACATGCGCACGCACACACACACACACACACACGAGCAGACCCACGTGAAAACATGCACGCATATAAATAACTCCACGCATGGACACATTGTCCCAAACTTAGCCATCCCACGCACGTGCCCAGATGCACACATACATGCAAATGCGCGCGCAAGGACAAGTAAGCACAAAGACTCGCGGACCGTCACAGATATTGCAACGGTCAGCATTTTTCATGGGGCATGTATGTTCTTCTCATTCTAATTCTGGCGCCTAGGTGAGCTCCTTCCTCTCCTTGGCTGTCAATCACCCCTTACCCCTTTCCTCCTTTTTTTTTTTCCTCCTGCCGTGGGCAAAAGCAGCAAAGTGAAGTCTTGCTAAATTTCAGAATACCTTTTGTGAGGAGCCACAAAAAAATAGGAACACCGGTTTTGCTCAGGTAATTGCTTAGACGAGAACTGGAGGAAAATGAGATGCGCTGAGATGTGCAGAGGTATCTTCCTCAGGATATACTTATCAAAAAACAGCTTTTTTTTTTCTTTCCCGCCAGCGAACAATGGCTTTCTCTGACAAAGCGTTTTAGGCTTGATTGCAGGAGGGAGGAGATGAAGCACGTGTTGGTAGGTGAAAAGTGAAAGGATGGAACACAAAGGATTCGGGAGGCAGATCGCTCTGACAGCCACTCGGGCCGGGAGGGGAGGGGGGTGGTATTGGATGGAGGAAAAGGGTGGGGAGGTGCTCTCTTTTGAAGAGAAGGATGGTAGGGTGTGTGTGTGTGTGTGTGTGTGTGTGTGTGTGTGTGTGTGTGTGTGTGTGTGTGTGTGTGTGTGTGTGTGTGTGTGTGTGTTTGGGGACCCGCGCAGTGAGGAATGAACATTGTGATTTATTTCAGAATGCTAATGTGGCTTTGATCTCCTCTGCTTCAGAAACACCCTGCTGGGATGGTGGGACTGCTGGGCACACATACACATGCACATTTTCTCTCTCTCTCTCTCTCCAATCTATGCACACAATACATATAAGTTGCACACCTACAAGCAGAGGATCCCTCGAACAAGCTCATATGCATGCGCGCGCTCAGTGGCTCACATAAACACACTCCGAGGCATCTAATCTACTTTAACCATCTTCAAATCCATAGAGATCCAATTACAAAGATAGAGGGGTATTTGTTTTTCCCGGTGCATCCTAAAAGACTCATTAAATTTTCATGTACGGCGAAAATTATTTGATACATCACAAATGTCTTTTCATTTTCATAATTTAATGGGAATACGTTTAAATGCCGCATCCTGTTACTGTTTGAATTGGATACAGTCATCAAAAGTTCCCACTTCTCTATTTTTGGCGTCATTCCGGTGAGGGTCATGTCAAGGCTGTCAAGGCTGCAAGGTGCAGACATCGGATGTAAATACTTTCAGTACGTTTGACTTTTTATTTGCAGCAACGAAACACCTCGATCAACCATACTATGTGACAAGAGCGCTAGCCGACCTAAGATGGGACACATGTTTTCTCTCATCCAACAGTGTGCTCTCACGTTACTGCTCAGGGTTGAAGGAACATCGGTGACTTTGCTTTGCCCACGAGCACCAAGTCCCATGCTGCGTGGCACCTGCCGCTGAGTCTAACCCGTCCCAGATGATTAGATTTCCAACGGCGATGTCAGGGACACCCGTGCATACAGCTGTTGGCTCCTCCAAGGTTTTCATCCCTGCTTTTCACAGCAGATTTAGCAGCTTGGTTACGCCACCCCTGATATGGGGGTAGCCTCATGATGGCACCGTGACGACTCCACTGAGTCAAGGGTGAGTCCAAATCCAACTCCCAAATGGTCGTTATGGTTCTCTCAAACGGGCTTTGACTGTGCTTAAGGCGCATTGCATGGTATGAAGTGTCTCATTGTAGCAAGCGGTGCCATTTTCTGCTGCAGAAAAATCATCTGGATAAAGATATTAATCATTATTTATGATTTTTGTAATCAATGTTCAGGGTGTACATGTGGTCGTGAATGGCCAGGCAGAAACAGGATAAAGATTTCAATAAGTTGGATTTCCCTCCTCAGAATCACTATCGATCGATCGACCTATCTATCAGTCTTGTGAGTCCGTCCGTCCATCCATCCATCCATCCATCCTATCCATCCATCCAACCCACCAACCAACCACACACTCACCCACTTTTCAAGTTACATTACTTTAAAATTCCGGGATTTGGACTACCTTACTACATTTTTTCCAGGTAGTTCCTGTATCAGAATGCATTTTAAAAGTAACGCTCCCAACCCTGTGCTTAATTGACCGTCTTTGTCATTGTTGGTGGTAGGGAGGCAACTCCTGCAATTTATCTCTTTTTGGTTTTGCCTTGATGCTATTTTTTTTTACATATACTCTATTTTAACATCTCACGTACCCCCTGAAATGGCTTCACATATTTCTTCCTAATTGTACAGGTAGACGCTGAGTGTCCACTTGTGTAACGATACAAAACGTAACAATTACGTTTCTTTTTTTTTCTCCAAGTATTAGACAAGAAATTGCTTTTTTTCCGAATATGTAACTCTTCAGTCGGTTTGTTGTTTACCCGTGTTGAAAATTTTGCGTTCATAGTAAAGAGAGGGTCAACAGCGCCATCTAACGACGACATGAGTGACTGCGAAGCGAGGGGGGCGGAGCTCCTCTTCCATTTCCTCGATGTGAAGTTCTTTGGACTTTGCTCATCGTCTTGGAGAAATCTACGAAATCAGGAGACGTGATGAATGAGGAACTTGTGGTGCGTCTCAACGACAAAGAATACACAAACTGGCTGAAAGCGGGACGATGTCTGTATATCTTGAAGGACGCCCTCCACCCCTACACCGATGAGCAGATGCGGGCTTTTCACCGAGCTTTACTCCGTGACAACCCTCGTCTCCGTGAACAATGCCCGCGATCCTGTCAGTCCGGGGACATTAAGGTGTGAAATCACTTTCCATTTGGCAGTTTAAAGTTAAACGTAACATATGCGTCACTTACTTTTCGCGGTCTCTGAGGTCAACGTCGTTTGTTGAGTGTATTGTTTATAACAGACGTGGCAAAAGTACTCACACGTTCTGCATTTAATATACGGTGATCTCTATATATTGAATATTCAGGCTGAAATATTCAGGTAAAGCACAAATAACTGAAAAATCTACCAAGGTACACGAAGCCAATGATTTTAAATCCAATGAAATGCCTGTGCAGCTTTCCAGGGCATGCGGGCTTTGTTTACAGTGGAAGTCTGAGATCCTCAACCACCACAGACAACCCGGTAGCACCCTGAACTGGGACAACTGTTCTCCTCCTGCGTGGAGGACAAACCACTGGGAGTTGGCCAAGGTACACAATGCACTGTCGAACTAAAATATTTTTATTTCCCAAATTTCGCCAGCGACATGTCCCAAGAGGGAGGGTTTTCGGCTCCCTGTAGCTTTCTAGTAGCGAGTTGACTGGGCTGTCCACCCAGGTTGTCATCCTACAAGGTCTTAAGTATAATTTCTGGTGCAGCACCTTCTACGACATTCTGTGTCTGTTTTCCGACTGTTTTTAAAGTGTTCCACTTGAAGTAGAACCAAGTTCGCCAGCTAACATTCCATCATAAAGTTAGCAGAAATTGTCCGCTCCTTTTGGTGTTTGTTTCTCCAGGCTTACATGCCACGAGGTCAGGCCCACGTCAATGCGGCACATCAGTGCGATCCTTCTGCGCTGCTCAACCTCATCAACTTCTGTGACTGTTTTGGATCTGTAGATGTCCATTCGTCTCATGTGAGGGAGGTAAGCATCTGCGCTTTTCTGTACAAAAGTGCTTGAATTTTTTTTTCCATTTCCTGATTCATGAAACTGAATGCAAAGTGTCACTTTTGTATTCAACTGCAAGTAAGATTGCATGCGTTTATGTTATATGTTGATCTGGGCATCCATGATCGGATGAACATGTTTTTTTTGGTCCACTTATGTGCAAAAAAAAAAAAAAAAAAAGGGTGTCTTTTGTGTGTGTTGCAGCTGATCAGAAATGTGAGCTACGTTATTCCAGCCCGAGTAGTGACCGCTGCAGTAGCACCCTCTTATGTGCAAAAAAAAAAAAAAAAAAAGAGGGTGTCTTGTGTGTGTGTTGCAGCTGATCAGATGCAGGAATGATCTGATGCATTCTCCTGACCTGCATGTGAAGGAGGCGTGGATGAAAAAATTCAAGGTTGTACTGCGACGTTTTGTGCAGCTGTTCAGCCAAGTACCCAGCATGGCGCTGGCTGAACCAAGACTTGCTCAGGTGAGCGTCTCCGTCCGTCCGTGTTTGTGCAGCACTTTAGCGGTTGCGGCATAGGACACATTTCGACTCACGCCTCACACCTTTGTCTTGTAGATGCTGGCAGTCGATTTGTCAATATGTGCTATGGACACTGTGGATTATACTGGCATGGCACTAGCTGCTGATTCTTTGGTTTACCATAGCGGCCTGAGGCCTGAATCAATCAGCCAATGGGAGACTGATTTACTACAAGAGAGGCTGCGGGAGTTGCGGCATCTGGCTGAAGATGAGACCGTGGTGAGAAATTGAAATCCGCTCATTTCATTTCTACACGACGTTCATATTTTTGGCGTCTTGCTCTCCAAAATATTTGCTTCATATGTGTTTTTAATCCTACGAATCATGTAAACGTTCATCGCTGTCGTCTTTTTACTGTACATCAAACGGATACCGTGAGACCGGTTTAAGCATTGCTTTTTCTTTTCCCAGGACACTGAGCAGCTGATGATGCTGGATGGTTTCCTGCAAGAAAACAAAGATCTGGGCCAGAGGTTTTCTGGGGAGCTGCAGGCCATCAGCACACTGGGGACTGGACAAAAGAAGAGCTGACCAACCGTCCAGAGATTTGGGCCAAAAATGAAGGCACGTCTGATGGTTTGACTGTCAACGATCTCTACATTAGGTTTTTATGTACTATGTTCCCACTTCGGACATTTTTTTTAAGGTTGAGAAGTACAGTATGCGACTTTAACAGCTAGAAACTCCAAAGTCATAGTTTCTAAAATGTATTTTGGTACATTTTTGAATGAGAAGTGCTTTGGCTCCTTTCTTTATGTTGCTATCAATTTGTCTCTTGCACTATTGTTTATATTGTATCTCTATATTTTCTTTACTGTTATAGTACATGTGTATTATGCAACAAATAATGTTACTCAATACCAATGCTGAAAGCATTAAGAGTATGCTAGAAAAGTTTCATTACGGTTAGATGCTTTAATTGTTTTTTTTTTTTTTAAAGGCCAATAATTGGGGCATCAATTGGATGGGAGCCATTAAATAGTTACAATGCCTATGATTGAAATGACGGTGACTTGTCTCATGTAAATGGTATTTTTATTTATTTCTGATCCTACCACTGCAATGACGTGTGGACAAAAAAAAAGTCGGGGGGGGGAAACTTCAGCAACTCCAGGGACAGAAAATGGATGGTTGGATAGATTCTGTGGTGACTTGCGCCACCTTAATGGCTTCATTTAGTGCTGCCATACTCCATCTATTTCTCTTTCTTTGCAGTACAAGAGTGTCGTTCATTTTCAGGCCCCTTTGAGAGAAGCTCAGGTTCCTTTGGATGGCTAATTGTGGTTAATCCTTCTCATGGCTAATTAAAACATAGGGCTGAAAGGTACTGTACCATGACATTTCCGAATCACTTTGTGTGTCATCAATTTTGCAAATGGTGACACTGCGATCCAAAGGAGGAGGATGAGCTCTTGCACAGAGATTGCGTGCATCTACAATGTGTATTCAGGCAGCGTTGTTGGCCAACGGTGCATTCATCAAGCGGACAAACTGAAAATGAGAAGAGTAACGCAGTAAAGGGACATCCATCACCGGTGTTCTGTCTGTCATTTGTGTCAAATTACAAAATCATATCAGGACCAAAAAAATAAATAAATAAAATCTCACGGTCTGATCCGCCGACAGGGACATGTTGCAGCTTTAAATCATTTTGACAAATAATCCCAGGCTGCAGTTTCACCAACCACTTGACCTTGGCAGTGCAGTAGAGTATTTCACAATTCCTGGTCTGACTTGTTTTAGCAAAACAGCACATTTGACAATAAAGTTTTATCCAATCCAATCCAAAGTTTTATCCAATCCAATCCAAATGTACACAAATATGCCATGCCCTCAAATCCCTTGAGCAGTCCTAATCTATTTCTTCAATCCAATTTATTATTACAGATGCAACATTTGACCTGATGCCTTTGTGACCCTCATTATTATATGCAGTGTATGTATGAATAACCACAACAATGTGCATTTGAACTCTTAGCGTGCCTTTGCGCCTGATGATAAAACCTAGTCAGATGTCGTCAAATATCAAGAAGTCAATCAATAAAGCGAAGTCTTTGGCGATTGCATTACTGAAGCACAAAAGCTGCTTGCTATTAACAGCCCGCTAACCTCTCACGGTCACTAGCTAGCTGAATAGCTCACCTGGTTGTCAAAGATTTTCTCGGACAAAGTTAAAGAAATGACTCGGCACACAGGAAAATTGTCTTCAATATCGGCGGGAGGGGGATCTCTGAGAGCGAACGACGGTAGTTGCTCCGATGATCACACTCTCGAGCTCCCTTCCCGCCAATTCCGACTTTTATTGTAACATACAAGGAAAACACTGCCCCCGACATTTGCATACCGCACCCCCGGTCCGGCCCCTCGGTAGTGATTGGTTACCTGAGTTTAAGCTTTGAACCACCAGTACATTGGCGCCTTTCTGTCTGGTCCACACTGTATCAACATGTTGCAGACTTCGCGGACGACAAATGTCGCCTGGGCGCGACGGGTGTTCTCAACTCGTCTTTTGTTGTTCAACCGCTGTTCCCAAATTATTCATTCCCCTTTTGTGACCGAGTTTCGCCCCCTCCCCTGTGATTGCCCACCTGCATTGACGTGCTAATTGTGGACTTCAACAGCCCTCCGGCCAGGTGGCCGGCGCCTTTGTGCACAGGCATTTGGAAGTGCTGGATACGCGCCCAAACGTTTAGATGTGTCCAAATTAAATGAAACTTTAAACATGATACAATTTTGCTCATAAATTCCTCTAACACTGGTAAAAAAAAACCAATTTTGATGAAAAGAAATGAAAGGATTATTATTGTGAAAGAATAATTATGACAATGTCATAATAATCCCTTCATCCTTGCCATTACAATGACTTCATCAACTGCTTCTCTGTGTCCTCCACCACTGTAATCTCCTCCTCATACTTCACAGATGGATTGGGATGATAAAACTGCAAAAAAAAAAACAAACAAACATGAAAGTCAAAACATTTTTCTTGTTGATCATTCGATATGAGAGAGATTGCTTGTCCAGTGTGAGAACAAGTGTAGTCATGTCCTTACATTGAATACATTATTTTCCTCCAGGAAATATTTGTACTTTAATGGGGGACGAGGAATTGTGGGATACAGAACTTGTGTCACCCTAAAAAAACAGAGAATAAAACGTCGATTTACCAGAGTATGTGAGGGGAAACAGTCATTTGGTTTGGAACTTCTTTTCAAATGAGTGCCAAAGTGACATAAAAGAGAAACATTCCGTCAGAGTGTGGAGTTTGCATGTTTCTCCCTGGGCCTGCGTGGGTTTTCTCCGGGTATTCCGGTTTCCTCCCACATTCCAAAAACATGCATGATTGAACATTCATAATTGTCCCTAGGTGTGGGTGTGAGCGTGGATGGTTGTTAATCTCTGTGTGGCTGGTGACCGGTTCAGGGTGTCCCCCCGCCTAGTGCCCGAAGACGGCTGGGATGGGCTCCAGCACGCCCCGCGACCCTTGCGAGGATTAAGCGGATCAGAAAATGGATGGATGGATGGATTCTTAATAATGAATTGATTACGATACCTGTACTGCACCTATCAGGAACCATATTTTAGTTAACTCATTCTTGTCACTCATTTCAGAGTCCCATTTTGAAACCAAGACACAGTACCTCTGATTGCGGACGAAGAGCAGCAAACTCAGGAGGATCATCGGTATTCCGACTGCAATTGCGACGATCACCGTGATGTTGAGTGTGTAAAATGACTGTTCTCTTGCTGTAAAAGAAAGATGTATGTAGTGAGTGCATACTGTACACGGAACTGAGCTGATTGCACTTTAGTAGGCTTGATAGTGACAACTAGAAAATACAGGCGTAACCCCAAGCCAACATAATGCCCTGAAAGAAGCACAAGGTAGCCGTGACAATAACAGATCTTATTTTCCTTTTTGCAAGTGTGGACAGGCAAAAACAAAACAACAACACGAGCGCTGGCGTAATATTTTAGGGTAGAATGACTTCATACTTACTAACAGTGTTACTCCAATCACTCCATAATTTTGGCCCAAAACAACCAGCCGTTTTCCTGGTTCTGACCCTCACATTGTATGTGGACTCTGGATTGGCATTTGGGATTGTATAAAACAGATCGCATCTCTGGATTGGTGATTCTTCCTGTTCGCCAATGAATCACAGTCATTTATACATATACTGTATTGTAGATTTTATGTACAGGATAACATTTGGATATACAGTACAGTGAATTCATACAGTATAATACCTGGTGTCCCATATCCAACTGGTATTCAAAGCATGAGGGTTGGTAGTTAGCACGACCGCGGGGCATGTCCCAAGTCACCACAAGGCCTGCATCTTTGATTGAAGCCGAAACGTTTCCAGGTGGAGGCAAGACCTCTGTCAACACAATACAATACAAATCGGTTTGATCCAGGAGCGACTCACTTTTCATACACCATCAACAGTATTGCCACAGTTGCACAGTTTTTTTTTTTTGTCTGTTACCCATCATTTCGGTGTCGTATACGTAGTTGTAGACAGCCCATTTACGGTGCAGGGACACATTGAATTGCATGATGACATACAACTTCTCATGTTCCCTCAGAACAATGGAAGTTGATCCAGAATGTTCTTCAGATATAAGATTGAGGGAGTGAACTGTGCTGTTATTATCACAAATGCTGCAGAGATAGCAAAAAAAAAAAAAAAAAGATACAAAATCCAAAGGTGTCAACATTTTGAAAATCTTCATATGCGCCGCAGGGTAATGTGCAAGTACTGTAATAAAGATGCTGAAGATATAAACCTTATATAAATAGAGAGCTGAGCATCCTGAAGCGAAGTGGGGAAGTTCCACGAGCAGTTGAGAAGATTTGTTGGATAAAGGAAGCAGCGAAAGTTGTCATCCTCGGCAATATTCACGGAGTCATACATTTGTCCTGAGAAACTCGACACTTGGAGCTAGAACACAAATAAATGCCAATTTAAGCAAATTGTATTCACACAGATTAGGAACTTGGAAGTTCAAGCATGTGTTTCATACATTATCAATTGATAGTTCATCTTGGCAGACCTCTCCTTTGGTGGTCTCTGTTGATAAAGAATATACAGTATATTAGATAGCGCTATTTAATACACACCATATATAGAGAGAGAGAGAGAGAGAGAGAGATGCACCATCAAGATCGCTGTTTATCGTATTGTTTTTGTTTCGGTTTCTGTGCAAAAACATGTCCATCAACTGCTTGACAAACAATAGGCATATTCTCCAAAATGTAACTTGTAAATGAGATCATATGAAAAGCCTTACATCGTAAACTACTAAAGCTATTTTACTACGGAGTGGTGTTAATGCAACTGTTTTTCACGACGTAGAGCCACAGTACCCCCCGTCCCCAAGTATTACCTTTAGATCAGCTGCACAACACTGTTGGATTTTCAGCATTTGTTTGAACGTGCCTAATGTTTCATTTGAGCAGAAGTATTCAAATATGTGGCTGTCGGGTGTTAATTTTGTTACCCAAGTGTGTCCTCTTGACATTGACTATATTCAATCATCTATGCTCATTGGCACCACCTAGTGTAAATAAACCGCTACGTCAGTTTACGTTCATTTGATGACGATCTAAACAGAAGACTCGGGGTAGTTTCTCATCCCCGCTTTTTATTTCACGTTTCGATGAGCGTTTTTCAGACACAATATGGGTCCATACGGTGACGCAAGATTGTGAGGAATTCGCTTTGTATTTGCCTGCCAGGCCCTTTCCGTTTGCGCATGCGTAGAATCTATCTTCGGCTCGGATCTGCGCTCTTCGTCAGCGATCTGTAACGCCTATCTGTATCGTCTTATCTGTTTTGACAGTGTCCGTGCGCGTGTGCATGCGTGCGTGACCGCGAGTGCGCCTCCTGTGCGTTTAGGAATGATCAATTGTTATTTACCGCTTTGAAAGGCCCACAGAATCAGCAGACTCCAATAAACTAGTGGATGAATTGGACACATCTTCGTGGGCAACCTGCAACTGCACACGCAGAAATTCAAGTAAGCAAAGAAAGTGAATAGATGTTCTTGAGGCCACACTTCTCATCTAATGCGGTTTTTTAGCAAATGCAAAATACTTGACCGACGTCTGAAACTTCCTCTTTGTCAGTCTTTGTCACAGAAAGAAGCTGTCATCCAGGAAACAACTAAATCCGCACACTTTTTATATATATGATAGAAAATTGTCCTTCTAACCTTCCAGTTACTTTCAATTGTGGGTGCTATTTACATAAACGTGTCTAATGTATGATATTGTTCAGCAACAATACAGCTAGCAATGCTTTGTCAACACATCAATTTGACTAATCGCCTCTATTGTCAGGATGTATGGTAAATGTCTCTTCTTACCCTTTTTAATGTGAAATGTTAGCATTAAAAGATCGTAACTTGGACAAAAAGTTCTTACCTCTTACTTGGTTGACATTCCTTCCTTCTCTGTCGGAAGAATGTCACATTTCTGGAGAAAGAAGAAGTATGATGTCACATACTGTTCATGAGCGTCAGGAAACTGCCAGTTTCTTGTATTCAATATTTTTACAGTATTTACAAGTATTGTAATGTTATTTAAGAATAAGTACAATGCAAACTTGTGAATTTAAAAGAAAAACGAAGCAAGCAACAATTAAATGACACGTTCAAAAGAAATTATTTGTCAATTGGACTGGCTAATTACATCATGCTAAATGCCCACAAGTATTCAGGATTTGAAGAGGGGGTTTGTTTTCAACATTTTGTCACTCTTGTTTTTGTTTTGTTTTTTGTTTTTTTTTGTTCTGAATTTTACGAGTCACGATCTTTCCAATAATGAAACCAAATCGTTTCTTGTGCAACCGTTTATTTCCAAATCGGCCTGCCCACTGACACGCAACTTTACGGCACTTGAGCTGCGGTTGCCGTGACAACTCTTGACAACGCGTCTGTCGTCTGATCTCGAAAACATAAAAGACGATTTACGACCGAGAAGAGGAAAAGACCCGCACATACTGTCGATCACAATTTGTGTGTCCTATTCGTCGTCCGTCGTGTCACACTGTCGACTGTTCCCATCACGAGTGGGAAGTCTGTTCTCAACGCAGGACAAACATGGAGTCTCCTGAAAGGGTTGAGACTCCACCGCGTTCCCCGGCAGGGACCAAGACAGGAAAGGATGTTTCAGAGATGGTGGCCTCCGAAGAAGCGGTCGCGTTCATGTTAAGCATCGGTGAGTCCACTGGCAACCAGGTTTATACAAGACCCCCTCTGAGAACACGACCACCTGTTTTTGGCACCCGTTGAGACGCTCACACCACCACCAGAAACGTTACTGGAGAATTGGGACGAGATTTTAAATAATCCATGCACAATAAATAAATAAAATAATGCCTACATTTGAATTCAATCGCCTTTGGGCGCTACAATGTCTTTTTTCCCCTTTCCTTTCTGCTAGATGCCCAATTATAGCAGATAAAATACATCTGATTTGTTTGGTATGATTTTGTTGATATGTCGTTCTTGTATTGTGAAACATTTTCATTTAAATTGTTGTGATTGTGCCTCAAAGCTGTTTCTCACTGCATATGCACAACCCTGTTACTAAATAAAACCTTTTGTCTTGAACATTTTATGCCCAGTATCAGCTAAATCCTTAGCTCTCCAAGTACCACCATCATGACCAACGTTAAAAATACAGTCGTTGCAGTAGGGGAAAGCGCTGTTTGAAAAGTAAGAATGAGCAGCTGATGTTTTTTTTACTCAAAGGCACAATCTTGTCTTTGCCAGAGCCCGTGGAGCTGACCAAATGTGTGTTTGCGGACTCTCTGGTGACCATTTCAGAAGGGGGTCGAGACTTGGGGAGGTTCTGCGTGTCAATGGAGTTTGCCCACAGAGCTCACCAGCCATGTGTGCTGCTCCACGCACAAAGCCAGGGGGCTATCGACGACTCCCCATGTGGAACGACAGTGACAGGTGAGTGGGGGCCCTGCCTAACCTTTCTGCACATGAACATTCTGGCCACACCCGGGCCATGCCTCCACGGGGCTCTCAGCAAAAACTTTTTTTTTTCTCAATTTCTGCCAATAGTATTGATTATTGATCATTCATACACCTGCTATGAGGTCAGTAACACTGCTGTAACTGTGCAATTCTGGCATGATCCATTTTTGTCAGCCTGAAAAGCTCATTACCCCAAAAAACTCTTTGCAACATCAGTCTGAACAAGGCCAAATTTCTGATGCAGGCGTTTGGATGTTATTGGATGTTATTAATTCTAATGGTATTGTCTCTTTCCATTTGGTTTGCCATGTTAGCCTACCTAACTGCTGACCTGGAGGTGCTGGAGGAGGATCACCACGAGTATGTCAAGGCAAGTCACCCACCCGAATGCGTTCCAGGAAATGCATTCACGGCATGACTCCCATGATACCGTTAAAAAAGACGTGACTTTCTTTTTAGCTTGATGGCCATATTTTGGACAAGCAATGTCACATGGTGCAATGTGATGGAGAGATGAGTATTGAAAGAGTCACCACTGATGGAAAGGTGAGTTTTGACCAAAATGTAACCCAAGGAGAAAGTGTCAGAAAAAATGTTCATATCAGAGCACTTGGGATCAGAATGTCTTTGAGAGATATCAGGTGAATACAAATTTGATTGTGTATACCTGTGTTAGGTTTAGGCACTCTATTGATGGTTTCTATGATTGTGACATGATAGTCATGCTTACTAAAAGATCAATTAAGTCAGGTAAATCCCCACGAAAGACCCAGATACCAAATGCACGACCCAAACCGGCGCAATATAATAAAACTCAAGTCCTAACCCGGCGTGAGATTTTGTGTGTGTGTGTCCCCAGGAGGTGACAAGGGACAGTGTTTCATATTCCATGACTGCCCTGAGAGGCCTTGTGACTGAGGGTTCCAACTTCTTGCTCATGCGTCTTCTTGCGTTGAGGAAGAAAATCCCAGAGCACATGACTTGCATCTCCTTTGACCAGAAGTTACGCATCAGCTGCACAACTTTTGTAAGTGATGACAAAACCGCCGTATGTGTTTTTGGTTTTTGGTCCATTCACATAATATAAACATCCTTCCATTCACATACACAAACCCTGTCATGTAATCCAGCAACAAACCCTGTCATGATCTGTTTGTCCATTCACATATTGTAAACCTCTGTCCATTCGTAGACAATGTAAACATCACTTTCTATTCACATGCACACATGCGATCTTATGTTTGTGTGTGGCCAGCGAGGTCTGGAACAGGAACAGATGGAGATTGAGGGAGAAACTGTGGAGGTATTTGGAGTGGAGAGGATTGTTCATTCTGTGGATGAAAGCCCTACTACATGGCAGTGCTACTTTTTGGCTGATGGGTAAGAGCCATTCCATCAATGCAGATTAAAATGCTGAAGAAAAGTTTCACGCTTCACAAAACCCCAGCTGTCAAGTCACTCAATCTTGTATTTTTTAATCACTTTGTTGAAAGTTTATATTTCACGGAGAGCTATGAAACAGGATCCATTCAACATCACGTCAGGTTACTGTTTCTTCTTCTTAAATGGTAAATCTTAAAGTCTTCTTTAGAAACCTATTAGTAAAATGTGGGAATGGATTTCTAATTGAGGGTACAGATTAGTATGCCGTGGGAACAGGATACAAAATTGTGGGTCCACATGAGTAAATTGAGGGAACAGATTAGCTTTTTTTTTTTTCTTATACCCTACCACTCGAGGGGCTCCGTACATTAGCACTACTACATCTATACTATATTTATGCATTTGTGACTTCTGTGCTCTTCCAGTGACAAAAAGCACCTAATGTCATTGAGTATAAAGTACACCGGAGATTCTTGTTTCTTTAGGCATCTTGCTAGCAGATTGCAGGTGGGATCTCCGGTTACAATGAGGTTACTGCAACTGCCATCACAGAAAGAAGAAGGTATTCACACCCGCATTATGTTTCAAATACTATTCTGTCATATAATGGGCTTTGTTGATATGTAAATGTGTTTACATTTTCATAGCTTATGATAAAATCCCCCTGGTTTGGGAAGAAGACATACAGATGCGTTCTAAGTTCTTGGACAGAAAGGTAAGAAAAAAATTTCAATTAAAGTAATAACGCCATCCGTACACTTCATCAAGTACACAAGTACAAGGTAACTATATACAAATGCAATAGATTTATTAAAAAATATATGCCTTTACAATCATGAGAACACCCGTGTTGAACACTGAACCCACAAGTTGCAGGGTACGTTCCTGACCCGCCCATAATCGGCTTTCATGTGGCATATTGGCGGCAATGAACTATGTTGAAGTTAGTTGAGAAGTCTAATTTATATGAAAGAAGTGCTTTTCTACCACCTTATGGCTTACATAGGCAATTTTAAACCTTTTGGAGGGGCATTGGTGACTCGGGCATTTTCGCTGGAAGACATGTTTTAGTCCTTATCCCCCCGTGACTTGTGGGGGAATGCAAAAGAGCTAAATAAGGAATCCAAATGATTATCAACAGCGCCATTGTACTGTTATACGTCTATTGCTAAATTACTGTACCTCCCTGACTCTCACTATCAAAATGGACTCTTTCAAAAGGTTAGTTACAGTATTTTCTACAGATCTTGTGTTGAGACTTACTAAACCATGACAGCATTCTGGCCAGTGAGTGTACCTGTATTCTGGATAATTCTGTACATCTGAGTGTGCCTTGTTAATTCCTCCAAATAGATTTGAACATGGTATGTGTTTGTGGCATTGTTGCAGGAGGAGTTGAAAGCTGACCATGCGTCATATTTAAGAGCGCACCCAGAGATCCGCGCACTCATATCTGACTTCCTGCAATTTTTGCTCCTCAAAAAACCAAATGATGTCTTCCAGTTTGCCAGAGAATACTTCCTCCCCTTCACCTCAAACACAAGCCTAGATACCTGATTACGTTGATATCTCACATTTTCACAATCACAAGTTTATATAACAGCTGTTCATTCATCAACACTGGCTACCTTTATTTTATGTTAGTGACATATGGCATTAGTGTGTGTGATCAAAAGAAAATGTGTTTCTCAGTGTGACATTGCATGCGATTGGGTGGCGACCAATCCAGGATATAGCTTGCTTCTCACACAAAGTCAGATCGGATAGGCCCCAGCACTCCATTCACCCTTATGAAAATAAGTGCTATAACAAATGATACATTTGGGCAGAGTTGAATGGACAGCACACCTTTCAAAATAGGAACGCATTCAAGAAAATGTCATTGAAGACAAGAAGAATCACCAGAAGGAATTAATTGATAAATGTGCCACGGAAGGGATTACAAGTGACAGATCTTTGGAAAGAACGAAGAATAAAAATATTATGTTGTAAAATACTGCAAAATACAAATTAAATGTCATTAATATGCTGTATTATCCACACTGGAAATAAGTGTACGATTTTATGTTTTTTCAATGCATGTTCTGTATTGCTGTTGAATAAACATAGCTAAACACTTCTCACTAGTGGGTAGCGATAATTTACCTAAACACATTTGACAGCCACCATTAAACACCGACAGATCGGGTTTGTGAATGTTGACTATGTAACTTAGTTTTGAGATGAATATTAAAGATACAGTGAGTTTGTTGATTATTTATTGCTTCAGAGTCGTGTACGTTTGGTACATTCGGTCTCGAACCTACACTCCAGTACAGTAGGTGGCAGTAACGCACCTTGTTCGTCAGATGCAACCGACAAAACAAAAGTAAGAACTTCAGCAATAAACTCCCCGGTACAGTATCGAGGCCTAATTGATCAGATAAGTTTTTAAAAAGTAACATTTTTTTGATACTGAGTCGCCACTGTACCTATAAAGAAGTGTGTGAGTTTTCTCTACTGGGCTCCAAAAGACAACCGTCCCAACAGCGGTAAGTTTTGGCCTCTGAAGTCGATTGGACTGTCTTACCTGAATAAAAGTGTTTTGCTTTTTTGTCATTCGGCGTTAACGTTACTTTTGTTGTAGTAACGAGAAAATAATCGTGTATCATTTCAAAATCTTGAACGTAGTTTGGCTTTTGCAATACTTTTTGTTGACTTCACGCCGTTTCGGGAAGACGAAGTCAAACCAGCAACTCCATCGACTGTCATTAATCTGCGTGTATACGCTGTCGGAACAGCATCACCAATGCGCTGAAAAATAAAAACATGGGCATCGATATTTTGGATTTAAAATTTTAATCTAAAATAAACTTATCACGCAACCTCAACTATTGGGGGATACCTCGACGAGACGCTCCAAGATCAGGCCACCCACCACGTAGCCCCAAATGACTTGATCGTCGACTGTCATTAATCTGCGTGTATACGCTGTCGGAGCAGCATCACCAATGCGCTGAAAAATAAAAACATGGACATCGATATTTTGGATTTAAAATTTTAAGATAAAATAAACTTATCACGCAACCTCAACTATTGGGAGATACCTCGACGAGACGCTCCAAGATCGGGCCACCTACCACGTAGCCCCAAATGACTTGATCAGTAGCCCGCAGGCCTGCTCCAAATATAGCTCACCAGTGAAGGGACATTGTAATTTTCTGGGAATGTTGTAGGCCTGCCCCTCGGTCGATAGACAGAATTTCAAAGTTTCGCTTTTGTTTTGTCGTGTCTTTGTTGAAGATATCAAATCAGCCCATTTTGTCTCGCTAAAATAAACTTATCACGCAACCTCAACTATTGGGAGATACCTCGACGAGACGCTCCAAGATCGGGCCACCTACCACGTAGCCCCAAATGACTTGATCAGTAGCCCGCAGGCCTGCTCCAAATATAGCTCACCAGTGAAGGGACATTGTAATTTTCTGGGAATGTTGTAGGCCTGCCCCTCGGTCGATAGACAGAATTTCAAAGTTTCGCTTTTGTTTTGTCGTGTCTTTGTTGAAGATATCAAATCAGCCCATTTTGTCTCGCACCTTAATGGTAGTTTATGATATAAGCATTATTTTGAATTTGAACTTTTTCCCTTTTTTAATTGTATCTAATCTTTACCTTTCATGTTTATCCCTGCCCCTCGGTCGATAGACAGAATTTCAAAGTTTCGCTTTTGTTTTGTCATGTTTTTGTTGAAGATATCAAATCAGCCCGTTTTGTCTCCCACCTTAATGGTAGTTTATGATATAAGCATTATTTTGGATTTGAACTTTTTCCCTTTTTTAAATTGTGTAAACTAATCTTTACCTTTCATGTTTATTATGTTATGTTTTCCCAATTTCTCTTTAACAATGTCTAGAAGTTTCCCATCAAAGTGGGGTTGGGATGGAGAGGCGGAAGTTGATGGAAATCTCCGAGGCCCTGGCTTCCTCTGAAGTGGCCGCACTCTGCTTCTTGTGCCGTGATGTTCTTAACTGCAGACATCTCGAAGGAGTGAGGATCACATCCAGTATTAGACTGTTTTACACTTATTTGGATCGCAAATATCGTGCAGATTAAACAATGTAGAATGTTTCACACTTGAGCGAAGCACAGTATTTTCATTGGTAAACACTTTTCTAACTTTTGCTGAAAATTGTGTACTTTGTCTTTCCAATACAGGTCAATGACGCAAAGGTTCTGTTCAGTAGATTGGAAGAAAGAGATTGCCAGAATCCTGAATTTCTTCATCAGTTACTGCACACAATCCGACGGAATGATCTCCTCAGCCTCTTAAAGGGGAACAGACAGAATGTGGAGGAAACTGATGCCAATCCTATCGGCAAGCTGTCAAATTACAGGTAAAAGCAGCAAGAATATTTCGTTTTGTTTTTGTTTACCTTGTGCTCGGCACTCATCCTATTTTCCAATCCTCCACCATGCTTTGTGAATAGGGTGATGCTGTATCAGATATATGATGAAACGACGAAAGAAGATCTCCAAAAGATGAAGTTTCTCTTAAACGACAAGATTGGCAGGAGACAAATGGATGAATGCAGTGTAAGAAAACCCACTCAAGATTTGTGCACCCATATTCACATTCAAATTTTATATTGTGCACTGACAACATAGTGTAACTTTGTTTGTATTACATGCTTGACCACACGTGGGTGTGCTCACTCTTCTATTCACTCCAAACGGTTCATACTTACTGATTTATTTATTTTTTCCGCAAATTTCCAGACGGCGCTGGACGTCTTTGTTGAATTAGAAAAAGTGGGTTTGCTGTCTCAATCAGATCTACAAGCGCTGCATTCAATACTGATGGAAGTGAATCGACAGCTGGCATCGACTGTCGAGCAATTCGCGCAAGGTGCTGACTGGGCATTCTTTGAATGACCGCTCTGGCTTACAATACCTGTATTTATGTTTGACTGATTACTCGAGTTAGCGATACAAAATGTGTGTAGCCTTCACCTGAATTCCGGGGTGCCCGAACAGAGAGTCCATGTGGAGGGCTGGGGGTGTCCACATCAAACCATAAGACATGCCATCATAGCACTGTGTTCTTTCCAAATTCATCAAATCCTTCTCACTTGTAGGTGCACCTGTGGAGGCAGCCAGTCCACCTCCTGCTCGCCCCCTCAATGGTTTCCAGGTGCGTCTCTGTATGCCTCTGTTTGCTCGGGAATGCCAAGAGTAAAATTAGCCGCTCGACTGAGTGTGATTTCTTCCTGCAGCATGTCAACAACTCCCCTCTTGAGTCCATATCTGAGACTGGAGCCAGCAGTATGTATTGCAAACTGTATTATTCACAAGCCATGGCATTTTCATATATAGCCGCTAAGTTATGACCGTTTTGGTTGTTTGTTTTGTTTTTCCTTAGATGATGGTGGCCATTTTCCCTCAGACGCCGAAACAAACCCCGAGCCTTCTTCGCTTTCTGATCAGGTATCCGTTTAGATGTGCGCTGGAAAATTTACCAAACAAGTAAAGAAATACTGAAAAGAAGAAAATTTGTCCCTAGAAATATGGGGAAAGAATCTCACAATTGAGTTAAGTTTTTTTCAAAATAAGATCATTTAGCTGGTGCATCTTTGAGGTTTATTTTGAGTTGTGAGCCACTGGTATTTAGTCACATTCGTTCTCAAATCAAACTTAATTTTTAATGATATATATTTTTTTATAATTTGACTCAAAAAACTAAGGTCCGACAGGTATGAATTTTTTTTGCCAATTCTAATTCTATATGGCAGAAAAACATTCCAGTAACCGATTCATCGGACAATTAATTAAAATATATATAATGGAGGAATTCTTTTAATATTAATTATCTCATAAAGCCACCAGAGTCCACAGTCTACCGTCCTTCACACATGGGTACGAGTTAGCTGCTGGAGCTTCAGACAGAGCTTGTTGTCCCCCAGCGAACTTGGTTTGTATTTTACTCTAAACTAAGAATACCTCGAACTGTGTCACGTGCAACACGGCTCGTCTTTGCTGGGGTGGAGGCACTGTTGCTCAGACTCACTGTCTCACTCATCCTTCAACTTAGTCCCGTCAATATTTTGAAAAAGATGTCATACCTCTTGTAACGATACAACTGTTTTATTTTTTTAATTGACCATGGGGACTTTTCTCGAAAATCAATCCCGCCAGTGAAATGTGGTTGCTATGGAAACCCGGCGGCAATAATAACTCAATTATTTTTAGGCTTTTTTTATACAATAAAATGGCAGCATAGAGATAATACACATCCAAACACAGGCAGCACAGCAAAGCTTGTGAGAAGTGTCAAAATGAACTCTGGGAGTTGTAGTGTTGTGACGCTGACGGCAGAAAAAAGTCACAACTGTTGAAGTAGGTGCAGTCAGATGTTTACACTGGAAATAAGAAACATTTATTTTTTGAAGAGAGCTTTTTTTTTTCAGTGTGCAACTGAGAGGTCATTCATCCAGTAACTTTCATGATCGTCTCAATTATTGATATTTGTTTGTATGCTTGTGCTGCAGACCGAGTACTACGCAATGAATCACATCCCTCATGGTGTCTGTGTAATCATCAACAACGAGGAATTTTTGGTTAAGGAGCTGACAAAAAGGGGTGGAACTCAAGCGGACGAGAGTGCGTATTTTCATCAAGTCACTCAGCTCAACTCGACGAATGAACAATGTTATATTTTTGGTGCGAATCGCGGAAGTGTTTTACTCTGAGAAATCCTGATCCAGATGGCTCCCTCACCTCCAGTGCTTTTGCCCTGAATGATGAAGCTGTTATCTGCATTGCTGCCCCTCCAAGGAAAAGATTCAAGATAGTCATCGGGCCATTAGAGTCAGCACATTGGATTAGTGGTTTGCACTTTCTCCAGGTACTCCAGCTGCCGCCCACATTCAGAAAGCAATATGGATTGGTCGCTTTAGCCAGTCGCATGGCACATACAGACGAGCAACCATTCACAGTCGCATTCAGTCTTCGATAAAGCTGACATGCATTGGAATGTGGGAGGAAGCCGGAGTACCTGGAGAAAGTGCACACAAGCGCAGAGGCAACAAGCCGACTCCAGACAGGAAAAGGCTAATGCCACGATTTAAACCCTGAGTCTTAGAACTAAACAGGATAAGATGGATAGAAAATGGATAATGACCCAACAAGTCAAAACTTTTTTATTTTTTTCCCAATTCCACAGGGGCTCTTGACTCACTGTTCTCCAAATTTGGCTTCCAAGTGATTGTCTATAGCAACTTGACAGCAGCAGAAATAAGAAGGGAGCTAAAGGACATTGCTACGAGAAACTTTTCTGAGGATGATGCTCTGGTGAGCAAGATGGCACTTTTTTTTTTTTTTTGAGGCCAACATTGTTGGTGGAGATACTTCTTTTTAATCTTATGTTTACATGTGATGCCAAGATGAACAATTGTCATCAGGATAAAAAGTACACTCTTCATCTTTTTGTTTTTAGGTTGTGTGTGTGCTCTCCCATGGGGCCAAAGGCTGTGTCCATGGGACAGACGGGGAAACAGTTTCTTTACAAGAACTGACGCAGCCCTTTACAAGTGGATTTGTCCCCACCTTGGCAGGAAAACCTAAACTGTTCTTCATCCAAGCGTGTCAGGGAAAAGCCTTCCAGACTGGATTCTTGCCATGGTCCTCAAAGCCAAGAGAGGTTGCTGAGGACACACGGAATCAAGTGGAAACGGATGCGGGCCCCATCCCGGATGAGACGGTGGCCTCGGATGCCGACTTTCTGCTCGGCATGGCCACTGTGCCAGATTGCAAGTCCTTTCGAAATACTAACACGGGTTCCATCTACATCCAAGAGCTGTGCAAGCAACTCAGACGATCTGCTGTGAGGTGAGATGAATGGACTGCAGTAGCTTTTGTGATTCATTCAAATATGTGATTACATTTGCTCTCTTGAGCGTCATGTCAGTAATCCGCAACCCTCTCGTCTCAAGGTGACAATCGCAGAGTTACTCACAATAAGATCTTTTTGCAACATTTATCCTCACACACCATTATTAATTCACAGTACAATAAAAACATTAAGCAGTTTTGAAATAAACCTAGGAATTTATCAGACATTGAATTTAATTAAATTGAATTGAATACAACTTCATTGTCAAATGTGCTGTATGTATGTGTA
Organism: Hippocampus comes; assembly: GCF_001891065.2. Taxonomy (NCBI): domain Eukaryota; kingdom Metazoa; phylum Chordata; class Actinopteri; order Syngnathiformes; family Syngnathidae; genus Hippocampus; species Hippocampus comes. The sequence continues at coordinate 11,513 of NW_017805531.1, read as the reverse complement.
ACATACAGGACAGATGACATATAGACAGACAGACATATAACACTGTCCCTTTTAAATTGAAAAGAAAACTTCATTTAAAAAAAAAAATTCAAAACACAACTTCACATCAAGCACATGGGGAAAAAAGTGACATTGTGCACTGGCGTTTCATTTTTTTATTTTTTTGTTTTGAAGGAACACTAGCACAAGTGTTCCTTCAAAACACTGCACTGCTGTAGTATTATGCATGTTGTCCTCGAAGTATGTCCCTTTTATAAGTTGTCATGTCTTGTGTTTGATGTTTGCAGTCCACAGGGGGAAGATATTCTCACTGTCTTGACACGGGTGAATAGGGAGGTCAGCAGAGGAGTGTTTTTAAACGCCAAGCAAATGCCTCAGCCCAAATACACCCTCACTAAGACATTGATTCTAAGGTTTGCTGATGAGGACCAAGTGAAACTTTCCTAAAGTGTCATATTGCCTGATTTCCGAAACTCTCCTGAAGTGCCATATTGCCTGATTTCCAATAAGACTGCATTGTATTATCACTATGCCTATGAAAATTATGCACTGATGCTGATGTTTACAAAAATCTGAAAACAACTCTTGTGATTTTGTCTTTTTTTTTAAAATTCCTAATTGTGGATGAATTTGAAAGTAATTATTTTTTGTCATTTGTCACTCAATACGAAATATATTTTGTTTGGAGAATTTGCCTGATGTGGAATATATATTTATTGTCGTTGCCGAAAGAACGAGATTCCGGATACAAGCGGCCAAAATGAGTTGCCTCCGCAGGGTGTGTGGGCTCTCCCTTACAGATAAGGTGAGAAGCTGGGTCATCTGGGAGGGGTCAGAGTGGAACTGGAGCCACTTCTCCATGTCGACAGGAGCCAGATGAGGTAGCTAGGCCATCTGATAAGGATGCCGAGGGGCGCCTCCCCGGTGAGGTGTTCTGGGCATGTCCCACCTGCAGGGGGACCGGGTACAATCCAGGACACACTGGAGAGACTACACTGTCTCCCGGTTGGCCTGGAAACGCCTCAGTATCCCCCGGGAAGAGCTGAAAGAACAATATATTTAAAAACAAAAAAAAATCTGCACGAGTGTTGGAAAGTCATGCAAATAAACCAGATTCATGTTGGGGGTTAAATCCTTCGAATATTTTAGCTTTGTTGTATCCTATTTTACGTAACTCGGAATGCACCATTAACTACGGTGTTATCTCAAAATTACATGTAATATTTTTATTAGGTCGCCATGAAATGTGAAGCTGTTCTCAAAGGTATTTTCCTTGGATAAATACAAGTGATAAAAATAAGTGACCGCGGCGCCTGTTATCGGACCACAACAGAGCAAACAAGTTTAGCCGGCACCGTTCGTAAACCCCAAATGACGTTATCACCGTAAACCGAGGCCCCGGTTGAGCAAACGTATCCCGTCGACAGACGTCATGAAGGCGGTGTTTGAGTTGGAAGAAACAATGCTTTAATAATAAAAAGAAACAATACATGTACTAGTTTGATTAATATATTCACTACGTTCAAAGAACAATCTGGGGAAAAAAATATTTCACTTTTCTGATAATAATGTTGAGCGAACGTGTTATAAGATGACCTCATACAGAGGTGTTTACGCAATAAACTAGGAGCGTGAACTATAGAAAAACGATGACATACGTTGCGTGGTCTCGTCATGTCTTGATTCCACTGGTGATCAAGGCTGGGCTAGTCCGCATGAGTGGATAGTGAAGTGGGTGTGGGAGACAGATTCCTGTGGGCTCCACCCAGCTGCTCGGGATCGGCTCTGTTCCGGGAAATGTTCGAGTGCAACGCGGAGTCTCGCGGGGCCCAAGACCCACTCTGAACTAACTCCTCTTTTCCACGACACAAAGGACGGAATTCGCGTTTTGAACTCTCCGTGGGACCCTACACTCGGTACGTTGTGCTCCATGTGTCGTTGAGTTTTGTTAAAATGTCGTGTAGCGTTTAAAGACTGACTGTGGATGTGTAATGTTTAGCTCAGTGCGTAGTTTGTAACACCCCCCCCGCCTTTTTTTTTTGTCCGAGCCCCACGGATAGTTTTGTGAGTGGACTTTTAAGTAGGAGGATTAAATGCATAGATTTTGAGCAACTGCTCCAGTTTGCTCAGATTGAAAGTTACACCAACATTGGGCCATCGGGGAAAAAGGTTACATAAGGGGGAGGGGGACGCAAGAATTTAAAAACATTAAAAACAATAAAAAGAGGTTTTGAGAATATCCAAATTTGTACTTCGGGATATGTATTTCATGGTGTATGTACAGAAAATAGGTCTTTCTTTACAACTGTATGATTGACCCGATTTGGGTGGCGGGGGTACACTAGCATACTGACAATCGAGGTTCTAATGCTAGCATTTGCACCCCTTAGATTATCCTGTCGTGTGAGGTGTTTAAAGTGACCCCCCACGCCCCTTAGGTTTTGGCAAGGAGGATCACAGTTGTCAGTGGGGATGCAGGGACGATTACAGAATATTTTCTCTCCCGGGACTAAAAGGGGGATTGAACATACATAGGGGCTTGACAAAGTAATTTATAAATGTTTTTAGAATATCAAATAAAATATTGGACCGTCTTACCTTTGGCTACATAGATTGATTATTATGCACATGTGTGGATGTATACAAGTGTGTGCACAATAGTCTTACAGTAGTAGTCATTCAAGTCAAATTCACAGTGCTGCTAATGGCAAATGAACTTCACGTGTTCTCATCTAATGTACATTAAAGACAATTTATTATGGTAGGGCACTTGACGACCACTTCGGCAAACTTTTTTCGTGAAAGTTGTTTATTTCTCACTCCAAGCTGTTGTTCTATGCAATACTGGCATGTAAAACAATTAAATGAACAATGAACGTCCACGAGCTAAATGCTATCATTCAGTAAAAGGCAGACATGCTAATCAAAACTAGCACAGAGGCTGTGCTAAATTATAAACCTTTAAACAAAACGCAGGGACCAGCACAATGTGTTGTATGCTTATATTTTGTATGATAACTTTTAACGAAAACACAAACAGCAATTGCCGATTTGAAGTATGAGTCCAGCCCCTAAGCACTATATACAACAACAAAAAAGATCTGGCTGTCACTCAATAGCAATATGACATCACCTCAGCTACAAACATGGCACTTTGCGTTAAAATTAACCAGTGGTCTTGTTTGGGCAAATACAAGACTAGATAACAAAGATGGAAACACCGGATATTTATCAAAGCCTACATTATTGTTCCCTTTCACCATCAATACTTTGAAATGGGCCGTCTGTAACAAGTTGGTAAATTGAGTTTTGAAAACTGGGAGAGGTCCATCAAAAAAAACAACAAAAAAGTACATAGTATTGGCAACACCCAGCCTGTTTAACTGTAAATGGCGTTCGAGTATTTTCACAACATGTCACTTGGTACAAGTCACTTGGTATGTCACCTAACCTGAGCTGTGTATTTATGACAGCAAGGCCAGAAATGTACAAACATGATCAAAGAATCCGGTGAGGATCTTCTGAGGTAAACCTTTAACTGACTCAGTGTCACATGAGTTGGATATGATGACGAAAATATGCAAATGTTTAACCATTTAGACAGACCAGCAGCTTTCACGTTCTGCCTCTGAGACGCAGCCATGGCGAGCCTTCTTCAGCAATCGCAGAGAAGTGGCACTCTGTCGGGCTTCTTTTGGAAAGCGCTTGCTCAGACAGGAGGAAGCACTTTTTTTTTTCCCCACTCAGAGAGTGTTGTTGCTTGTTAATGGGGATGTGACGTCATGGCAATCCAAGGTGGGGCCTCCTCATGAATTCCTTTCCTGTGGATTTCCCTAAAAGTCACAGTCAAAATGGCACGCCGGCATGGTTCCCCCGCCTACCCCCTGAGTAATCCTGAGCAAATTTAGACACAGCCAGTTATAAAATTACCCGCGTGTCTGGTATCATAACTGCACGTTTGTAACAAACTAATCTGTGTCAAAATCGGCAAAGAGTCCAAGAGTACTCAGTAATTGTGTAAAATGCAACTTTATTATTATTATTGTATTTTTTTCAAATGTTGCTGACCGCCAAAATGGGATCGGTACGGGAGTGGGACTCATTCCGAACGGGAGCATGACGGGAAGGGGACAGTCAAGCTCCGCCTCCTCTGCCTGCCCCGACCGCACCTGAATGTTCTCCTGTTTCAATACAGAAGCATGCTTCACGAAGGACTCGCCATAACAAATGAGTTTATGTTTTTTGTTTGGCGAGAAAAATGTATGTACTGCAACATCTGGTGTATTTTGATGCCGTCAAGCTTCCGTTGATGGGATGTCGGATTTGTGCGTTTTCGCTTGCACTGGCGCATCGGGAAGCAGATTAAAAAAAAATTACACATTCTGAATGGGGTCTTCTATCTGTTTTGTTTTCTCTTTACGCTGCCATGACGCAGATTTCAATGGAGCCATTTGAGAGCAAACCATTGGAATTGCCGCTTGAACCAGGCCGTGTAAATCCAGCCTGAATTGACTTTGGCTGTAAAGACGAGTGACCGTTCGCTTCTCCTGACAGGCAACATGTCCAGATCGGACTACCCTCCAGGGTACGATGACTTCCACGGGCCACCGTACGCACCCCAGGGCGGCGGTTACCCAGCACCCCCTGCGTACGGCTTCCCGGCCTTCGGCGGACCTCAGCCGGGCCAGCCTCCTGCTCCCTACCCGACCAGCCCAAACGCGCCTCTTTACCCGGGTCAGCCTGGCTATCCTCCCGGTCCGTACCCAGGACAGCCTCATCCGGCTGGGCCTCCCGGAGCCGGCTATCCCGGTCAGCCCCCGATGCCTCCCATCGTCCCACGGACCATCCCTGCGGATGTGATCAACTCTGGTAAGCCGGGAGCTTTTCATGGGTGAAAGCAACGAATGAACTTTAGCTTTTACAGTACTACATATATATACATATATATTTTTTTTCTGAATCATCCATCCATCCATTTTCAACACCGCTTATCCTTCCCAGCAGTGGCCCCCAACCTTTTTGGTGTCACGGACCAGTTGAGACAAGCATATGTCAGCGAAAGCTGAAAATGTAGCGCGGCACTTTGTGAGGCTGGGGACAGGAAATGAAAGGTTGTTTGCGCCGAGGCATAGCAGCTGTGAAGTCGTTTTATATCACTGCCATGGTTTGTTTAAAAAGAAAAATGTCAGCCCTCAACTACATTTCCTCCGGTCTTAAACTAAAATATGACTTCTTGTTGTATAATATCAGCAAGGAATAGAAGGTCTGGGAATTTTATTTGCTTTTTGCAACAAGTTACTGTAATTGACTTTCAAGCCAACTATGTCAGGCTCATGATTGTATGTGGTCAGAAAAAAAAAAAAAGTATTTTTGTGGTTTAAACTGGATGATTTCCGTTTGCACCGCCCACATTTATTTGAGCAGAGCAAACAACCCCAAATAATCATGTTAGCACAGAAACTCGTGCTGAAATGACAGAGGTGTCCAGGCCGACGCGCAAATATTGTAGAGCGTTCGCGGTGGTTACCTTTGGCAGTGGCCGAAATTCAATTCTTCGGACGAGTCAGAGGACCACCCGTACGCCTTCCAAGCTGGTCTTTTACGACACAATGATGACTGTAGCTTACTACTTTGGCCTCATAGCAAAGCTGATCAACACCGGAGATACGTGTGTTGAAATTAATACAACTTTAGCGACGTTTGATTGACACAAACGCGATGGTTATACGACATGGGCCTGCGTTCCTACGCGAGCGTGTTGGCTGTCGTACTTTGTCATCAAGAACGCACACGATGTCATTCGGAATATAACGGCAACCGCCCAGCGCTCATTTCTCCCGCTCTTCACGACAGATGATGATTTTGCCGCCCGGGGGAGCGATTGGGACAGTCTGAGCATTCGGCACGCCTTCATCAGAAAGGTAAAAGCCGAGGCGTCCAGACTGCCGTATGTTGAGAATCTTCCTCCGTTGCACGCCCGCTTCGGATGATCATCCGGTGTACGGCGATATCTGGATGATCCGTTCATCCAAGTGTGATGTGAAACATCTTGTGTTGTTCGTTCAGGTCTATTTGATTCTGGCCTCGCAGCTCCTCGTCACGACAGCCATTGTGGCCGTTTTCACCTTTGTGTGAGTATCACGTCTGCTTTTTTTGCCTCTAATGTTTTGTCCTACCCATGACTTTGGGCGCCACGTTTCTGTTTCTCACAGCGAACCGGTCCGATATTTTGTACAGCGGAACCAGGCCATTTACTGGGCATCATAGTGAGTTGCAACACCGTTGAACGTGTAAACAAGGATCGATCGAGCGAGTGAGTGCGTGAATAGGAATCTTTGGTGCTTGATTTTTTTCAGTGCTGTGTATTTCATCACCCACATTGTGTTGGTGTGCTGCAAGGGCCCCCGGTGAGTGTGCCTTCCACAGCTTTGAAAATAATGTTGACGCCAATAACTAACTCCAATGACCCTGCGTGACGTTGTGTCATCTCCACCATCTCTTTAGGAGGAAGCATCCGTGGAACTTGATATTGCTCTCCATCTTTGTAAGTTGAATCGCTGCCGTTAACTCGAATCAGGAAACGCTGCACGCGTTTAGTTTTTTTTTTTTTTTTTTTTTTTTTACTGCATGCAAATGACAAAGTGAATAGAACAGTCTCCGGAAAAGTTTCCATTTGGGTGGCGTCTCCATGAGACCGCGGCAGGAGGATTGAGTCAGCGCACCTGGGCACAGCGCCCTCAGTGACACACACACACACACTTTCTTTCTCTTTGTGTTTTTGGTTGTCGGTTCGCTGTTGTGTTATGACTTGATGTTGCCGTTGGCCGCAGGCGCGTCATGGACACGATCGGCTATTACTTGTGGGTTGTTTTTTTTCCCCATGATCCCTTTGAAATTGCGTTTTTGAAAGAGATCCACGACAAACGGCATCTCAAAACACCCAATTCCAGAATGTTGGTCACTTTTGTATGCTGTTGTACTCGGAAGTGATTGTTCACTTTCCTGAAAGTTGAACCAAGAGACGGTCCGTTGCAACATGCGTGCAGAAGTGATCCGCAGTGGAGCGTGTTTAAACGATAGCAGAAGTTTTTGGTTGTGGTCTTTGAAAAGTTCCGTGTTCCACCAGACAACGCTAAAGGGTTGTCTTTTGTTCCGGGGGCTGTAAAAACGACTGAATAGTTTGCCTATTGTCCCCATGTCGCAATATAATCTGTTTTGTCTTTCTTTAAAACATCAACAAAACCGTAAAATATTGGGGTTGGCATTTTTCAAATTGCAAACTACACCTTTTCCTGACTGTCTCCCCTTCAAGAGATCCCTGGACACCAAACACTTGGCCAGTCCTGACCGATAGCATTCTAATCAAGTATGCATTTTAGAACATTGATTATGTCTGGTATTGAGAATGAAGCCTTTCGAACCACAAATTGGAAAAGTTCACCCTGCAGTCGTTTGCCACTTTGCTGTCATTCCCAGCTAAAAGACATGTTTTTGGTGTTTTCTTTTTCCTTATGCAGACTCTGGCGCTCTCTTACATGACTGGCTCCATATCCAGGTTAGGAAAAAAAAAAAACATTGAAAAGTCCAATTTGATAGAGTTGCCTCACCATTTTGCGTCAATAACTGTTCATTCGTGCTTTCAGTTACTATGATACAAAGGCGGTGTTTCTCGCTTTGGCGATCACTGTTGTCGTCTGCATCGCTGTCACCGTCTTCTGCTTCCAGACCAAGGTACTTGTGTGTGTGCATGTGCGTGTGTGTGTCTGCGTGTGTAAGCGCCAGAGCTCAGCAGTATCAAACTCTTTTCAGCCTCTGGGCTATTTGCTGGCCATTTCCAGGATGTCAACCTCCTTTCCTTTTTTGGAACTAGTTTAGCTGTGCTCACGCAAATGTAATGGCACTTCTGAAATGTGTGTGTGTGGGGGGGGGGGGGTTGTATGGTTTTGTCATGTCCAACTTTAGCTCTTCATCACTAATCGACTGTTTGGAGCATAAAACTACTTTTGGCTAATCCCAAACTGTTGTTTTTTCTTTTACCAGTTGTGGACAATTTCTTCGAATATTCTTAGTTTCAGAGGGGGGGGGGGGAAAACAATGTTTCATGGGTTACTGCACGAAAATGGAGCACCCCCCCTCCCCATTTTACACTGACCATTGGAGAATCCCATTTTGATTTCGAAAAAGGACGCTTCCTCTGCTGGTTGACGAAAATGAATCTGTACAGTACTAAGCAACGTGAGCAGATATACAAACTTACATTTTGAGGTTGTTTTACAACCTGCACATTGTGCAAAGTGGGATTACAAGATTTTTTTTTTTAAATTTGTATTTTATACGAACGAGCAGAAATGGAAGAAAAACATAATGAGGCCAGAGCACCAATCTCACATGAACCGATTTTGTCTCTGCAGGTGGACTTCACCAAATGCCGCGGCTTCTTCTGCGTGCTTGGCATTGTCGTCTTTGTGACGGGCATCATCACCGTCATCGTGCTCTCTTTCAAATATGTAAGCTTCAACTTGTCTTGTCAGCCAATCAGAGTTCTGACGCCAGCTTTCACGTTGGCCTCATTTGAATGACCGTTTTGCTCTGGCAGATCTACTGGCTTCACATGCTTTACGCCGCTATTGGAGCCATAGCTTTCACTCTGGTGAGTATTAGTATTCATGATTAACCCCCCCACCCCCCAAAAAGTCTGGAAAAAATGGTTTGTGTTTGCTTCGCAGTTCCTGGCATACGACACGCAGCTCCTCATCGGTAACAGGAAGTACTCCATCAGTCCTGAGGAATACGTGTTTGCCGCACTTAATATCTACGTCGACATCATTCAGATCTTCCTCTTCCTGCTCCAAATTATCGGTTCGAGCAAATAAGTCTTTGGGGATACGCAAGCAGTCATATCGACATAGTTGCTGCAATACCACCCCGTGCCGTTGAAAGCCTTTGCTTTGTTTCCATGCGTAACTCTCGAATGTAAATCAGGTAAATCATGCTGCACTCAACGACTATTACTTAAGGGCTGAATTTGAGATTTGATGACTGTGCAAGACATTCCGACGCACTCACATATAGTATATTTCTACATTTATACGCCTATTTAAAAAAAAAAAAGAAAAAAAGTATTCCAGTGTGAAATTATTGCCATTTTTGCTGGCTTGAAGTAAACAACTGTATTTTATATCTACGTGTACAGATGTAGCGCTGAAACGTCTCTATGACGTCTGTTGATGTTTCGCCGGGTTGTTTGGAACTGTTATGCGCCAGTTGGACCTGTGCTTGAGGGTCGGTTAAATAGAAGAACCGTTACTGGGTTACTTGCATTAAATAATACTGTATGTTTGTCGCATAGCGTGTCTTTGCCGGTCTCTTATGTTGCCTGTTGCAATACGGAATGACAGTTTGTCCACACCTTGCTTTTCCACACTCTTAGAAAGTCACACCTAAGCACAGTAATGAGTGTGGGGCCGGCAGGGGTCACCAGGATGTTGTTATTGCCAAGGAGTGTTGTTTGGAGAGATTGTTGGAAAATGTGAGATTTGTGAAAAGTGTTTCGAAAATGTACACACCTCCAGCGATTTGTGAAGTGTTACACTTTGGTGCCACACACACACTATTTTGTCAAATCATTAATTACTGTGAGAAATTAGTAGGGTCTTCACATAGATGAATACAATACCATACGTTAATTACAGGTCATTTAAAATTTGCTCAGATCTTCCGGAAGGTTGGTGATCCCTGTGGTGTGGTTTATAAATATATTGCTCGGCTTTTCATATATAATAAATAATTTTATTTGTGGCCGTCGTGTTTTTCATGGACATTTTACAGAAGTGAAGTCAACATAGGAATCTCCATTGCACTTATGAAACACAAAAACATTTAATACAATTCCTTACAAGCAAATTACTCCTCCTTAAAGTTCCTTCCCTGTGGGACCAGGGATGTTTGAACAAGGTCTGGAGAATCAGTCTTTGGGCCGAGGGTCCACGGCATCATTGGTCAAGTTTAACAGTCTCGACACTCTGGCGGTACCGGCTTCTTTCATAGTCCCCCTCATTGGACCTTCGCATTCTCTGTCGAACTTTCAGTTGCTTTAGACGGTTTTTGTCCACTTGCCATTTGGCCAGCAGGAAGCCGATAATTCCAGCGGGGAGGCCAATCATCCTAAACAGAGGCCAGAGAGGAAATGCAAGTAGTCATAAGGACAATGCTCAGTCCATAGCACAATTAAAGCATGCGTCAGCATTGTTACTCCGTCACCGACACACAAAACTCACCAGGCATACCCAATCTTCATCATCGGATTCTTGGCCTTTTTGAGGGGAATATACGCGGGACCCTCGCTTTCCCTCTCTTCCTCTGCGTTACACTTTTGATTCCTCTGCGGCTCCGTCCCACGACTACAAAGCGATGCAGTCTGCACCCTCAAACATCGGCCATGTATCGGCGAAAGGTAGCTTGTCACCAACCACTGACCACCAGGAACGAGGACGGCACCTGGTATAGGACAAATAAGGTGGACTTGTTTTTGAGCTTGAGAAAAAAAAGACCTCAGCACTTGTAGCGTATATTTAAAAAACACAGTACAACAATTCTTAAGACTGAACATGAATACAGTAGATGTAAAGTGGAGACACCAAGGGAGGGATTGTTTATCCTCATCTTCATCCTTATTGACAGAAGTCTGCAAAAGTTTTGTGCTAGCATTGACAGGTATTTGGAACGTTCGTGATTCCTTTCACGGCAGAGGAAGCGTTCCGTAGACGGTTCGATAACAGTTGTATTCGACAAATTATAAAGTAACAGATCCTCATTGGCTATTAGTTATCAACATGCATCATGTGTCACATAACTTGAGTTTTTGTGTCGACACCTGAAAGCAGCGAATGTACCTTTACATGCTGTGCCAGCGACGACTGTGCTATACGCCGCCATGTTTGTTATCTAATGTTCTGCACCAGTGATGTGTCGGTCGCGAACGAGCCGGTACAAAGAGCCGGCTCTTCGAAGTGAACGATGAGAGCCGGCTCTGTCGTTTTCCTTCTCTCTCTCTCTCTCTCTCTCTCTCTCTCTCTCTCTCTCTCTCTCTCTCTCTCTCTCTCTCTCTCTCTTTTTCACGCGTCTGAAGCGAGGTTTGCCCGTATTTTAAACGTTTTTTTTATCAATTCAAATCATGTACGGCGTATTACAACTTTTATACCGGAAAAAAAACCAATTGTGAACCGAGCTCACAAAGACCATTTTGGCCAGATCCGCGAAGTAGCGACCAATTAATATATGCAGGTTTTTTTTTTTTTACAAGTCCGCAAAAAGTCCGCAAACGGTCCACGAGAAGCTGCAAAACAAAAGCGAGTCACATAGAGCAACATATACAGTACTGTACTCCATGTATATAAAAAAAAAAAAAAAAATTAATACGTTTGAGAAAATCCGTTATGCACTTAGGCCACGATAAACAAACCGCGAAGTAGCAAGGGATCACTGTACATGGTCGTTTTTTTCGGCTAAAAACG
>NW_017805530.1:7522-11209 GCF_001891065.2 Hippocampus comes | reverse complement strand
AACCAATGCTGGCTATCGGGATGCACTGGGATGCTTCAAAACGCATTACTCAAATCTATACCAGAAAACCATCTCGAATCAGGCCGAAGTGAATTTAGCAGGGTATGTGGATTGGGGATGTTTGGCGCCCTTTTTTGGACAGTTTGGTTCACTGCTCTCAGATCCTGCACAAGCCTCCACTTATTTGTCTGCATTTTTTTCACCGGGAATATAGGTGTGTTGCACGGGGAATTGGGGTTTGGCTTCAATATGCCCGCTTTTCGCAACAAGCTAATTAATGGCTGGATCCCCTGTTCAGCGTCTTTTTTCAAGGGGTATTGTTTTATGATAGGCCTGTGTTCTGTTTTCCCCAGTATAGTTACTGGTGGAGCATTCTTAATAAGGCCAACATCTGCCGGCCCGGTGCTCCACAGTGTGGCTGGGAGGTGCTCGATGGCCTTTTCCTCCTCTGCAGTGAATACAAATGCATCAATTTGTCAGCTAAAATGAACAGCTGGTGTGGTCGTCACCTTCCAATCGATGTGTTGACCTCCCCCGCACCCCAGATCGGCGGGGGAGGGGCTCCGCATGTGGTTTGGAACAGAACTGGCAAGGTTATTCATGTTTTCCTATTCGAATTGCTCCGGTTTGCCGAGCGGTATGTAAAGGTGTTGGCCGAGTGAGAGGAGGGGCTTGACCGCCCTTCCCACCCACGCTGTGGCAAAACACCACTGATCTTTCCAATACACATGTTCTATAACAATACCCTCGGGTTCCAGGCCCAGAAAGACTTTGGAGTAGTTTGGGTCTGGTCCCGGTGTCTGCTTACGCCTTATGGTCACATGCAGGTCATTCACCGTTTGCACGTTACCTCCTGGCTTTAATCTGGTACCTGCCAATCGAACCAAACATTCGGAACACTGAGTCACATCATCGTTCGGTAAATCGAGCGTCCAGAAATAGCGAGCATCATCCTGGCTATTCCCCATGCGGGCTTCGACCTGGCCCTTGTGATTTACGATGGTGTAAATCTCAAGTTGCGTTTGAGCATCTCGTCCCAATAAATTGTGCGGAGAGCGAGGGTTTAACGCAGCTTCGACGAGTGCCGTCCGGTCTGGGTTTGTGGGGGAAGTGATGGTTATTGTGTGCGATAACGTCAGGGGCTGCACGGATCCGTGTGCTCCCTTCATGCAAATTTTGCCGTCACTTGGCTTCACGGTATCACGGTCCGACCGACCGAGAACTGTGATGTCTGCACCGGTGTCAACGAGGAAAACAGTCGGAATTCCTTCGACCATCAGCGTAATTTCCGGTTTAGTCATGGGAGAGATTTGACGTCTCAGCAGGTGGTTTTCTGTGTTGAAAACATGATTGCTATTGGCTAAGATGTCGCCTTCATCCTCACTTGAGGTAGGCGATTCAAACAAAGGCGCAGAAGGCTTTACCACCGCCACAGCTGCATCCTCTGTTTTGTTCCGTGCTCGTCATAATTCCTCCTCATCCGAAGATGAAGACCTAGTGTTATTATTACGCTCCCGCATGTGGTCGTCACCTTCCAATCGATGTGTTGACCTCCCCCGCACCCCAGATCGGCGGGGGAGGGGCTCCGCATGTGGTTTGGAACAGAACTGGCAAGGTTATTCATGTTTTCCTATTCGAATTGCTCCGGTTTGCCGAGCGGTATGTAAAGGTGTTGGCCGAGTGAGAGGAGGGGCTTGACCGCCCTTCCCACCCACGCTGTGGCAAAACACCACTGATCTTTCCAATACACATGTTCTATAACAATACCCTCGGGTTCCAGGCCCAGAAAGACTTTGGAGTAGTTTGGGTCTGGTCCCGGTGTCTGCTTACGCCTTATGGTCACATGCAGGTCATTCACCGTTTGCACGTTACCTCCTGGCTTTAATCTGGTACCTGCCAATCGAACCAAACATTCGGAACACTGAGTCACGTCATCGTTCGGTAAATCGAGCGTCCAGAAATAGCGAGCATCATCCTGGCTATTCCCCATGCGGGCTTCGACCTGGCCCTTGTGATTTACGATGGTGTAAATCTCATGTTGCGTTTGAGCATCTCGTCCCAATAAATTGTGCGGAGAGCGAGGGTTTAACGCAGCTTCGACGAGTGCCGTCCGGTCTGGGTTTGTGGGGGAAGTGCTGGTTATTGTGTGCGATAACGTCAGGGGCTGCACGGATCCGTGTGCTCCCTTCATGCAAATTTTGCCGTCACTTGGCTTCACGGTATCACGGTCCGACCGACCGAGAACTGTGATGTCTGCACCGGTGTCAACGAGGAAAACAGTCGGAATTCCTTCGACCATCAGCGTAATTTCCGGTTTAGTCATGGGAGAGATTTGACGTCTCAGCAGGTGGTTTTCTGTGTTGAAAACATGATTGCTATTGGCTAAGATGTCGCCTTCATCCTCACTTGAGGTAGGCGATTCAAACAAAGGCGCAGAAGGCTTTACCACCGCCACAGCTGCATCCTCTGTTTTGTTCCGTGCTCGTCATAATTCCTCCTCATCCGAAGATGAAGACCTAGTGTTATTATTACGCTCCCGCACGCGCCGGTCCTTCCGCTGTTGTCTGCATTCTTTCACCATGTGACCCTTTTGTCCACAAAGGAAACATCTTCCTTCAACAAACCGTTTTTTGTCCCTAGGGGTTAACCTGAAGGGAGCAAACGACCTTATTTGTTTATTACTTTTGTAAGGTGGACCTGTGTTTTTCATGTGTGCGCGTGGGTTTTTTGCGGCGTAATAAATGTTGGTTACGTGACTCTCATTCTTCTTTTTCTTGTTCTCGAGTCGCTCGAAATTCCGTGCATAATTCAAAACCTCATCGATCGGACATGTTGGCCAATTCAAATTATGTCTTTTAACATATTGTGTAACATCAGGATGTGCTTGGTTTAGCAAATGCTGTTTTAAATGCGAATTGAACAAGTCTCCCTGTGTCTCAGGGATACCGCCGTGTATTTTGAACACGGTCCGCAGACGGTGGAAAAAAATCTGTCCACATACTGTGTGTCCAGGAGACCAGGTGGAAAAGTAGCAAGGCTGCTAGAAGCTTAGGATCAGGGTTCAAGTTGTTCTATCAAGGTGTAGACAGGAAGAGAAATGGAGTCGGAGTTATCTTGAAGGAGGAGTTTCTGAGAAATGTCCGAGAAGTAAAGAGAGTGTCAAATAGAGTGATGAGTCTGAGGCTAGAAAGTGAAGGTGTAATGTTCAATGTTGTTCGTGGGTATGCCCCACAGGGAGGATGTGAGTTGGAGGAGAAGGTGAAATTTTGGTTGGACCTTGATGAACTGATATAGAACATCCCAAGAAGTGAAAGAGTTGTGATTGGAGCAGACTTCAATGGACATGTTGGCGCAGGAAACAGAGATGATGAGGAGGTTCAGGGACTGCAAAGGGGTGGTAGGTGAGAGTGTAGCCAGACAGCAGAGGTTGGTGGTGTGTAGGATGACTTTTGCGTTGAGGAAGATGAAGAGAGCAAAAGCAGAGCAGAGGACTAAATGGTGGAAGCTGAAAAAGGAAGAGTGTTGCATGGATTTTAGTCATGAGTTGAGATGAGCAGTGGATGGTCAGCTGGTGCTTCCAGATGACTGCACAACTACATCTAATGCACCTATGTCAAACTGAATGTTTTCAGTGGCCCCTGGGATGATATTGATTTATTATTAGAACCGACCCACGGACCGCAGCGA
>NW_017805530.1:0-4418 GCF_001891065.2 Hippocampus comes | reverse complement strand
TCACCATAGGGGCGTGACTAACCATCCCCACCCAGTCCTCAAACAGGCCACGCTCAGCTTTTTAGCGCAGAGCAACTTCCCGGAGTCTTCACAGAGACTTCAGGGTTGTCTACCGCTGACGAAGCTTCTGTGAGAGAAGCGAAATGTCCTTTTTTGTTTTTTGTTTTTTACCCACAGGTACAGATGACGACTGACAGAACCCTTTCTACGATTCAATAGAGAAGATTTTCAATGAGAACACAGTTCATTCCTGAGGTGATCAGACGGCTTCTGATGGACGTCGGTGGTCCGCAAACACAGCTGTGGATGTCCCTCACATGGTGTCCTGGGGTTGATGTTATCTTCTCACAAGCAGCAGTAAATTTGATCAGAAGCCGTTATTTGAGGAAATACCACGACTTTGGCCACAATTGCTAGAATAGAAATCGAGATGATCGTAAGTCTGCTGCTTGATGAATTTCACGTTGCGATGTACGTGCAGATGGCTGGCAATCCGACTGGAGTTTGTCTGCAACTGCATTGTGTCCTCTGCTGCTTTGTTTGCCGTCATCGCCAGAGAGAGTCTCAGTCCAGGTATCATGGGCCTGGCCATCTCCTATGCCCTTCAGGTAAACCTAGCCGAGCAATTCCTCGCTCACTTTCTCTGCAATTTGGTCGAGAAACGAAAAAGTTCATCCCTTTTCATGATTCATGCACTGTACTTCTAAGAACAACCGCACCAACGCCTGCTTTTCCATAAATGTCCTCCGACTCCGACTTTGAATCCTTGTAAACAGATTAGCTTCATTTATTTGGTTCAGAGGTTTCGTCTTGACATGAATATCATCCTCCATTCACCTGGCTATCCCGTCTCACGTGCAGCTGACGGCCTCTCTGACCTGGCTGGTGAGGATGTCCTCCGATGTGGAAACAAACATAGTTGCAGTGGAGCGAGTCAAAGAGTACAGTGAGACAGAAAAAGAGGTCACGAAAGTCGCCGTTGCTTGGATGGCAGATGTCTGTGATCCGGTACTAATTTGGACTTCTCATCCTACGACCACCAGGCTGAGTGGAAGCGCGAGCACTCCGGCCTGGACCCCGGGTGGCCCACCGAAGGGCGCATAGAATTCAGAGGCTTCGGTCTACGATACCGTCGCGATCTGGACCTGGCCATCCGTAACATCACAGTCAGCATTTCAGGAGGAGAGAAGGTCTGACATTGTTTTGTACATCGACAACTCACATCGGTCATCCCTGCAGTATGCCTCGTGCATTCGTAAATACGCTCTGAGTGCGGCACGCTGCTTCATTCGGAAACGCGGAGCGTTGTTCAAATGTGCCTGTTTGGTTATTCACGGTGCCGGTCGCCCCCCCAGTACGTCAGGCAGTTCAAGGAAAGGCAACAGTCAATGCGCAATAATTGTGTGACTCGCGTTGTGACAATCTTCCTCTCAGGTTGGGATTGTCGGTCGCACAGGAGCAGGCAAGTCATCCCTGACACTGGGCCTGTTCAGGATCATTGAGGCGGCACAGGGGCAGATTTTCATTGATGGAATTGACATTGCTGAACTTGGCCTCCATGAGCTCCGCTCCAGAATTACCATTATACCACAGGTCAGTGCTGGGATGGCATAAAGAACTCAGAGATGAAAGTGGACTTTTCTGAAAATTCCGGAAAAAGGCCAAGTGCGTGCGTGCGCGTGTGCGCGCGCGCGCGCACACACACACACACACTTATATTTTTTTTTTCCGGAATTTTCAGAAAAGTCCACTTTCATCTCTGCTCCTCCCACCCCTTGCAGTCGACTTGGGACCAATCCGCTGGCTCCCGGTTGAGTGCGATCGACGTATTGGGCACCCCTGCTTTGACATCAGAGGTCATTCGCTGACTAGCTTAGCGTTTAGCACCATTGTTTGGGCATGAGTGGTGATTCACTTTAAGAAAAGATATCCTTTATTTGTCCCACACTGGGGTCAGAGGTCTTCCCCCTCCCCCCCCAATATGGCGCCCGATTAGGCAGCCGTCGGCAAGTGCTCTTCGACAGCCTTGCATTTGTTGTTGTTTTGTCTTTTGTTTTGTCACATGGTGTTGTTGTTACGTCGAGTGGACCTGATGTGGACTGTTTTCAGCATTTTTGGCCATGACATTCGTCAAAGAAGAATAATCTGTGCTTGGTGGTTGTGCCTTCACAGCAGCACGCGTGTACCGGCACTGATTTGGATTGGGAGTAATGTCGGCACCATTTGACTGTCATTGCTGGACATGTATATTGCACATGCAGCACATTTGACAATAACGTTGTACTTGACTTGACTTGAATTGATTGGTTGCCCTTTGTGTCAATCTAGTAAAGAAATTGATGATAGGCTGACGTAGTACGTTCTGTGTATTTAGCACCGTTGTTTGAATGGCATTGCCACCGCCGACGCATTTTCAACGCTTGTCGTGTTTAAGCCCGGGAGCCACATTGAACCAGCCAAAGAGCCGTGGGTTGGCCAGCCCTGCTCTCAGCCATGTTGACGTTTTGGGGTGAAAACCGCTGTAATCGCTAGCTGCTCGCTACTGTTACCAGCGGTCAACTTCCAGCAGCGTTTCCAACTCATCAGTAAGGAAAGTAGCTATTGGCTGTCCTAAATAGGGATGAGAGTGGCAAGTGATGAAAAAATCTGAAAATCAGTCAGGGGTCTGGGGTCCAGGGGCAACGCTCTGGATGGGGGCCCAGGGGGCAAAGTCCCCCGAAGCTAATGGGTTTTCGAGATTTTAAAGCCTTGAAACCATTAATTTTATCAACAAAATTTTACAATTTTTGTTGAAATACCATTCCCTATTTGCTTCCAAAATTGGCACTTTATACTAAACATGCTAAAGATGAAGTGTATTCAATGTATACAGTCCTTGAAACTTTCACAGAAAAAAAGATTGTTCACTCTTCTTTCAAGTGAAATTTTGTCATAGGCCTTTGTGCAATTTTGCTTATGCATCCCTGGTGAGCGCCAACATGTAACTTCAAATTTGCTGCTCAAAATCACAACTAAAAAAAGGAAACATTTCCTGCCATATTTAAGATTTGTTCATTACTTGTATTCATAAAAATGTTGTGTAAATGTGATAAAAAGATGTTGATTCTAACCTCATAAAGTGATAGTGAAGTCTCAAACTGTTTACTATACAGTTAATGGGTTATGAATGCATTTTCCATATAGAATGACATCGTCACACACTGGACACAGAGCTTTACCAGCAACATCGAGCTTTTTCACGAAATCCGACACAAGCACAATGGTTCCTCTTTACTGGTTCCTGCTGGGGACACGGTCAGATTTTCTGTCCAACCAGTCCCATCGAAACTTGTTTTTCAGATCCGCATCTATCTGACACATTTTAGCTTCATCACGAGTCTCGATAACATTCGGCATTCGCGAGAAAGGGGTTTAGGAAGGCGAACACGGATTGGTTGTGATTCTGCATTTGCCGATATAGCGACCAATCACAACAAGTTAGACATTGGTTTTCACCCATATACGAAGTAACGACAAACTAATGCTTCGCGAGAAAAAGCGGGATTCAAAATGTAAGCTTGCAAACTTTATTTGGAAACATTACGAGTCCCGAGTCTGCCGAAGACAAGTAAGTCCGGCAGCCCAGACATAACACCAGATGAAGTAGCAATATTATTCACCGTCACCTTCCATTTAAGGCTATTGAAATAAAAGTATATAATTGTAATTTTGGCCGTTTGTCCACAAATCTCAAAAAATTCCGCTCAAATTGACAACAGAACACAAGTTGACCTCAAAGTCAACTTAGCTGAGTAGTAAAATGAAATGACATGCCTACTGGTTTCATAGCAATCCTTTGCCACACTATTTATAATACTTTCTACACGATTAACATGTTTTCTTTTTACACTTTAAAGAGTCTTTCGTCATTAAATGCTGATTAGTGCAAGCTATCATTAATTATCTGGACTACTTATTAAGTTTGATTTGCAAATGTATTTATTGACAGACACTATATTAATCCATGACCCCAGAAAATAACATTTCCTATTGTTCGTGGGTTTGGGCAAGAGGTGGATCACTTTAAATTATGAAACAAATCAAATTTACAAGCATTCAAGAAGAATAAAATGGTATTCAAAATGGATGCTTGCAAACCTTATTTGTAAACATTACGAGTCCCGAGTCTGCCGAAGACAAGAAGTCCGGCAGCCCAGAAATAACACCAGACGCTCCTGCGCTAAAATGTTCTCAACGGATTTGTAACAATATTAAAAGAAGGCCCATTTTGACTGGAAAAAAGTGGAATTCCGCCAAAAAGTGGAAAAATCTCATCCCTGCCTAAACGTCTCTCAGTGATGTCATCAGTGCGTGTGATTTACTTGGAAGATGTTTTTTTTCTTATTTTTTTTTCTTTTGTAATTTTTATTTGTTTATGT
>NW_017805529.1:51258-51403 GCF_001891065.2 Hippocampus comes | reverse complement strand
TGAAGAAACTCACAGCACTCCATGAGCACCTAGCAGAGGGATGGGACTCAAGATGGGACTCACCCAGGATGGCTAACCGAAGGGCGAACGATCCTGATCATGAAGGATCCCTCAAAGGGTGCAGTCCCATCCAACTATCGGCCAA
>NW_017805529.1:42370-49367 GCF_001891065.2 Hippocampus comes | reverse complement strand
ACAGAGATATACACACACACACACACACACACACACACACACACACACACACACACACACACACACACAGGGGGATACAGGTTCAATGTCGGGCTTCCGCAGAGCTTGCTGATGATCTGCTCATTTGAATCAGGTGTCTTGCAACAGGGAGACTTGGAAAACATGCAGGACAGCGGGCTTCCAGGACCTGAGTTTGACACCCCTGATTTAGAGTGTTCACTCAGCCTGCCATGCATGTTTTTGGAATGTGGGAGGAAACCGGAGTACCCGGAGAAAACCCACGTAGAGATGGGGGGAACATGCAAACTCCGCACAGGAAGGCTGGAGCTGGAATCAAACCCTGTAACTCTGCACTGTGAGGTTGACGCGCTAACACCGGTCCACCATGTGTGTGTGTGTGTGTGTGTGTGTATATATATCTATATATATCTATATATATCTATATATATATAGATATATATAGGGTGGCCCGGCGCCATATATGGTATATGGTGACCCTTTCTTAGTGTTTGATCCCTCAAAATGACCTCAGCAAATACAAGACGTCCACCATTCATTTGGCTACACAACAGTGAACAGCATTCTTCAGAAATATGAGGTAATCTTACAACTTGACAGTGAAATAACTTAAAAGAGAATGGATTCACTTAAAGCTGGCAGGAAAACGCTTGGGAGCCTCCTCTGTGTATGACATGGTCCGAATAGTAAATACAAGTAGGATACTCATCGGAGGCTCAACCGGGGTCAGGGAGCTGCATCCACAGCAACTCATCATTTACCATGCTGATAAATGAAACACATGATAGTGGTGGCGACACAGAGGACGACATCGAGGAAGGCTCTACTTAAGACCACACAGTGAGTACCGAACACAATCTCCTGCTATTCATGTGAGTAACCCATGAAAAAAATTATGTGCACCACTCTGTTTTTGTGTGTGTGTGTGTGTGTGTGTGTGTGTGTGTGTGTGTGTGTGTGTGTGTGTGTGCGTGTGCGCGCGCATTTGTGTGTGTATGTATTTATGTATCCATCCATCCATCCATTTTCTGATCCGCTTTATCCTCACAAGGGTCGCGGGGGGTGCTGGAGCCTATCTCAGCCGTCTTCGGGTAGTAGGCGGGTGACACCCTGAACCGGTTTCCAGCCAATCGCAGGGCACACGCAGACAAACAACCATCTGCACTGACACTCACACTTCGGGACAATTTTGAGTGTTCAATCAGCCTGTCATGCATGTTTTCGGATTGTGAGAGGAAACCGAAGTACTCGGAGAAAACCCACGCAGGCCCGGGGAGAACATGCAAACTGCACACAGGGAGGGAGCCGGGATTGACCCCACGACCTCTGCACTGTGAGGTCGACTCGCTAACCAGTGGGCCACCGGGCCACCATGTGTGTATCTCTCTCTCTCTCTCTCTCTCTCTCTCTCTCTCTCTCTCTCTCTATATATATATATATATACATATATATAGTATGTATCTTGCAAAGTCTCATCGGTCTCTCCCTCTCAAGTTCTCTTTTTCTCTGCCTGCCTGCCTTCCATTAAGTAGCTTTTGCTGCCTCCCCTAATGACAGTAGAACATCATGTAATGCACCTTATTTACCTTGATGGAGGCAAGGGACAATAAATTGGAAGCACGGCTTCAAACCACTGAAACTCACTGACAGCAGCAGCCAGCCAAGCCCGAGAAGCCAATGCGAGACAATTCGGGATGGATTTCACTCACTCGGACACCAGACTGTCTATTGATCACTGGATTCGAAAAATAACGTGTGCTTTTCACTCATCACTGGTTTATTCATGGAAGCCTGGTGTTTTCTGACTTCTTACTCTTATTAAGAGAGGTAATCTCACCAGAGTATGACGCTTTCAGAAAAGTTCTGATTTTACTTTTTTGTTTTCAGAGGACTGATTCACATTTTCTTCGTGAGTTGCTGGGCAAGCTGCAGACAATGTGTAAAAAGTAATTTCAATCTGCTCTTCTAACAGTAAAGGAGCAGGCAGAGGACTTAAAAAAAACAGTGTCGGAAAAAAAAAAGTTTCACTTGATGAGATTCACATTTATTGACAAATTTATTAGACAGCTCTTTACGTTATACTGTAATTTTCTCTTTGTGTATCAAGATTGTTAAAATAAAAGGAGAATGGCTTGAATTGTTCATCTTTTGTTTTTGTGATTCCTTGATGTATAATCATTATTATTATTATTATTATTATTATTCTATAGATGTTCATGTGTTGCCTTGTGTCTCTAATACTGAAAAGAATTGGACTTTGTCCTGGTTACCTCACAGTAAAAGGCTCATAATTATGATGTCATTTTGTCAAGAGCAGAATATAAAAAAAGGTTTTAATGAGGTAGAAATAGTAGTATTATTAGTAATTGTCATGTCTGACTGTTTGTTTAGTTTTCAGCCATTTCTAAAAAAAAATGTCTGTCGGCACACCGTTTTGCACATTTTCTCACTGTTGCATTAAAATGGGGCTAATTTCTGAGCCCATGCCATGGTCAGCTACGCTTTGGGAAGACCCAGAGGATGGTACTGAATCCTTATCACACAGAAACGCCCAGGGGTGCGATGACCCATGTCGAATCGAAAAGGGAAGCAAAACAGTAATGCGTTTTGATGGATGCACACATTAGTGTCATAAGCATTAAAGTGCCCCTACTGTGATCGTCTGTTTTCACTGGAGTTCGGTTCTAGCAGTGGTAATGTAACCCAAATCTGTATGCAAATCGAAACTATTGCCACCCGATCCCATCTGGAGAAAAAAAATAATAAATCTTATGAGAAGTGACATCAATTCCAGTAAAACTTTGTGCTTGTTGTAAGTCTCATGTCTGATTTCCTCCTCAAAGTGTCTCGTTTAGAAATGATGATGTCAAATTTAAGCGAAGAGTATGGAAAAATATGTTTTCCATACATACACATAAGCTTAATAGTTTTTAACTGTATGACTCTTTGGCTCACAGGGCTCCTCCAGGGAATTTGAGATGATCACTTCTCAGTGCACCTTGACACTGCGGATTTGAAAGATATGTGGTTTGTGTCAAATCTCTTGGCCCTCTGCAGGCCCCTGCTGGCTAGTGGGCCCCGGGCAATTGCCACTTGTTCCTAACGGGTTTTTTTTTTGTTTTTTTTTTTTTTTGTACTTGCACTGTATAACACAAGCCTTCTTGTATTTGCAAGAGACGGATTCATAGCTAGACCGTCCTGCATCTGGTAAGCATGTCCAGTCCAGATATCGTTGACCAGCCCCATTTGCACGGTGAATGTCGTTCTGGTGTTGACACCAGAAGTTGACCCCACCCACAACCTCCTTGGTATACTGCTCTCTTGACATGCTCTTTTAGGGCAGCCTTGGTCAGGGGGATTGATTGCACGTTGTGATGTGCCCTTTTCCAAGTAACTTCCCCCTTACCATATCACTTTTGGTGTATATGCTCGTTCGGTCATAGAGCAAGATAATAAATCTCTTCATTGTGGCCATTAACTCCTGGTGGTATGTCATTTGGGACAGTTTCAACACATCCCACACAGCCTCTGCAGTGTTTTTTCCCATGGCCAACGAAGCTTGACACAGTCTAACAATCCGTCACTGCATAGAACACTGGAAGTGCATGTGCTTTCTCAGGTCATAGCACTGCTGCAATTTCATGGGCTGGTTAGTATCGGAAATTCTTTCCTGTTCTGAAAGCCAACCACAGCTCGCACGACAACATCAGTATCAACGGTTTGACTCATAATTTTATGATGGCCAACGCTTGCTGCATGGGCTGCGTACAGGAACAGCTTTCTCATGCATACAAGGAGCAATCAAAAACCTATCTGGGAGTGGAAGCTTCCATATAACTTGGGACAACAAGTTGTTTATCCTCCTGCACTAACAGTCTGAGCAGAACATTTGAAAGAAAGACAACCAACTCAATCTTACCGCTGTTAACTCAGAAAGTTAAGCCAGCACCTGGAAATGGCTGCACATGTCTCTGAATGCCAGTACGACACTGCTCTCGTAGGAACTTTTCAGAGACATGTAGCGGTCCCACACCAGATCAAGCCTGGACACACTTTCAAAATTTCTGCTCACATAAGGAACAAAAATCATATGGGCATGTTGCTTGAAGGTTTTTATTGAACTTGATTGATCAGAATTCGGATTAAGGCTGCCCCATCTACAATGGTACAGGTAACCTTTGGACTGTCAGAGACTTATTCCAGGCCTGAAGGCAGATCACTCTTCAGTCCCAGTCTGAGATTTCCCCCATCAGACAGCGCTGGTGGACATGGTTGATTCTCCTGTCGGAAGAACTTTTTTAGGTTTCCACCTCTGGTCTGGCAAGCAATGAATGACTTTGAAGAGAGCATATCCTGTTTCAGAGAGAAAACCCTTTCTGTTTCATTCCTCTCTTCACAGTTGAAGTACTGAACACTAGCAACTTATTTGTTGGTATGGTGTCATTCAATGTCTTTGTTTTTTCAACAAGACATATTCCCTAATGAACGCCTCAAATTGGTGCTCTCCTTTCTTTTTCTCCTTTGTCACTGCTTCAGCAGCTGCAGGTCCAGCAAGCTCCTTTGAGTGGAGAACCATCAGGTTCTTGCCTTCCTCTTCAAATGGATTTCCAAAATGTTCCATTGCAGTAACCAGACATCGTACATCTTTGATGAATGAGACCTGGATACTCGTTTGTTCATGGGGACGTGTTTTGTCTGATTTCTTGGAACCAATCCAAACCCACATTCATAGGATTTACTCAGGCCCAGGTGTGCCAATTTTACCTCTAAGTTCCCATTTATGTGTAGACATGCAGCATCAGTCCTATGTAGAATGGAACTGGTGTCTCCTGTACAGTACTGTGTCTGATGAAAGCTGCTGTGCCTGGAGCCCGCTTGTGCATAACTGTTGCAACTGAGCCGTCATAAGTGCTGTATGAGATGTTGCTTCAACTGGTTTGAAAACGGGTGTTGACCCATTACGTTCTCCGGTCTCTTCTGCAGTATGTATACAAGTAACTCAGCGAACACAACAGTAGAGGTTGATGCTGCATGCCCCTGGCTACAGATCCTTTTAAATAAGCTCTTCAGACATAGCAACAGAGACCTCTTAGGCAAATGGTGTCAGACTTGTCTTCAATGGCGACCATATCCCAAGCACTAAGTCGTTCAAGTAATGCTCTGTCTTCAAATAGGGTTGCAGCAGCATGCACCCGATTGTCCCATTTAAATGTTGCAACCTCAAGAAGGTCTTCATTGCGAGGAGACTGTCTGCAGAAGAAACAAATGTCCTGTCTTATTGCAGAAGTCCAACTTGGTTGAGATCATCTGAGTTTGCATTCTGCTGATCAGAATATTTCAATGCATGCTCGCTTTTGTGCTCCTTTCAACTCAATTTCATTGTACTTTAGCCTGCATGTGTGATGGTATTGAGGTTTGTTTGCGACCATGTTTGCTTCAGTAACATGAGTCTCATCCAGTCTTCCAATTTGCAATGTTGAAGGGAACTGGCCAAGTTCATTAAATTGAACTAAATACTAAATTAAGTGACCCATTTGGCATCTCGGGTGCAGTCAGGTATTACAGCTGGATTGTCATGTTTTGCTTCAGTTGAAGCCTTGTACCGATACATTAAAAAATATCAATGAAATGTCATTCTTGGTAAAACATTAACCTGACACGCATTCCCCCTACTGAATGCAGTCTGGCAGGCGGACAAAGAGTTGGAGTGACTTTGCTCTATGGACTAGTAGGAGCAAAAAAAAAAAAAAAAAAAATGCATGGTATGACTCATGCTGTGTGTGACCAAATGAAATTTTTACCAGCATACAATGAAAATTTGGCCGCATTTGCAAGCATACTGGTCTCCGACTCGGGCCAAGGAAGTATTGTTATGATCTTGCTGAGGCTAGAAATCCGTCCTGACATTCACATCAATGAATCATTTCATAGAGTACATACACAGTCCTCAGTGTCCTCACCTGACAAGAACATCACTGTTTATAACTTAGAGCCCGGAGAACTTCAAGCTCTTATAACCAGTTTATCATTGACAGTGTCTGAAAACACAGTCCTCAGAGTGTCCGTGTCTGACATGAAAATGCACAGTGAGGACTGTGAATAACTTCAAGCCCTGAGAATTTCGTACAACCAATTCATGGCTGTGTTTTGAGGATCCGCTTCAGTTGCAATCTTGCGCAGAAAGAAAAATGCCACAAAAATTATGAGTTAAACAAGACTATCAGTTGATGTAGTGCATTTTACACAATTATCTACACAGAAAAATGAAGACTAAAGCATAGTGTCTATCAATCAATAAAAACCTTTATTTAACCAGAAAATGCAAACCAAGAGACGAGGGTTTCCAGAATGATCTGAAAAAGAAACCATTTTATTTTTTTAACTTCAAAATACAATACCTTAAGTGAGCAAGAACCTGCAACTCAACACTGTCACTTGGCCAGCACTGACCAGTCAAAAAACACTGCTCATACCACTGACAACCCAGTCAGCAAAATTGGTCTGGCCCGGCTCTGGCGCGGACACGGCACGACACTCGGCCCACATACCGCAATGAATGACGGTCCTGCAGTGGCCCGGGTCTGGCATCCATGATCCGGGCCGCATTCGGCCCGGATCTGAGCCCACACAGGTTTTCCAGCTACGTCCATGATGAACATGTTCTTCGACTCTCACCTTGTTTGAAACCCCCGGTTCTCAGTGTCCACCTTCCGTTTTGCCATTTTTGATGGGTATCTGAAAGCTAATGACACTGTTGTGGGAATGACTGCTAGACGAATAAATATTTAAATAAAGCGGCCGACTGCTTGGCGCGTCACCGTTGCATTGTGGGAAATGTAGTTTTGGTGCGTGTAAAAGATCTGCGGGCTCTCGGCTTGCTGCGGTCCGCGGGCCGGTTCTAATAATAAATCAATATCATCCCAGGGGCCACTGAAAACATTCTCGCGGGCCGGATTTGGCCCGCGGGCCGGCACTTTGG
>NW_017805529.1:3723-40997 GCF_001891065.2 Hippocampus comes | reverse complement strand
GTTAGATTGACATCGAAATAAGCCAATCACCGATCTTTTAGTGTCGGCATCCGTGGGAGCACTTTCAATTCTCATTATGTTCTAAATTGAACTGGAGACGACTTCTAATCATTTTAGCGACACTCTCTTTGTTGAAAACGAAAAGCGACGAATTAATCTTTTATTACTGGTGGGTTTTATTGTAGTTGTTGTAGTTGTAGGACACGAGTTAAGTTCCTGGAAAAACGCCTTGTTGGTATGACAGGGTTGCGAGCGTACACAAGAATTAGGACGTGCGTGTGCAAAACACGCACACACACGTGTGTGTGTGTGTGTGTGTGTGTGTGTGTGTGTGTGTGTGTGTGTGTGTGTGTGAGATGAATGGAATTCGGCATCGGTGTGCAATTGTAAAACAAAGCTGTGTGTAGAAAAAAAAAATCTGAAACTGCATTTAGGAGTGGCTCAATTCTGGGCTGGCCATATTCGGGCGGAGTTGGAAATTGATTTCTGGCCCAAATACTTCACGCCACAACCGGCCCTCATCTGGTTTGCCAGAGTCAAGCCAGTGCCTCCTTTGCCACGCCTGGGCCGTGTTCGGCCCACATGCGTTATGCCATTGCCGACACCAGGCCAGCTGTGCCGGCTTCATGCCGAAGCCGGGCCAGATGCCTTTGCTGACTGGGAAAACCTTATAGTGGGTTTGAAAACCATGAGTTTTTTTTAAACCATGGAATACCTTGAAACCAGTCATTGAACCAAGCCTAGTATGGAGGACTGTGATAAGATGATATTGATGCAACAATTTATGCAATGATGACATACTGTAGAGGGTAAACATTTACCATGGCATACACATCACTGAAACACTTAACACAATACAATCACAGTCCGAATGTGTCAGTACCTCACAAGAATATGCACAGTGAGGACTCTGTATGAGCTTCGAGCCCTGAGAACTTCTAGCCCTCATAACCAGTTACATCAGTGGCAGTGTCTGACTACACAGTCCTTAGTGTCCATACCTGACAAGAATATGTGCGGTGAGAACTGCGTATAACGTCAAGCCCTTATAACCAGTCCATCACTCACAGTGTCTGAATACACCATCCTCAGAGTGTCCGTACCTAACAGTGAGGGCTGTGTATATACTAGGGCTGCAGCTCCCAAATGTTTTAGTATTAGCCCATTTGATCCCAAATTTTTCCCAGACATTTAAAAGTCAAAATCAGGTGTCGTTGGTAGCCCTTTTAAGTAATTGGTAATAAAAAATTTAGAGCCCTGTAAATTAAATCATTGTTGTCCTTCACAAATGTGACCGGTGGGATTAAATGGGTTTAAGTATCCCACTTAGAAATTGCATCGAATAATCAAGTATTTGGATAAAATATATTTCTGCTTGATTAAAAAACAATTATAAATAAGAAAATGCATTTCACAGGGCTACAAAGAGAATCCATTGCACCACTAATTCAAACGTGTTTTTACTAGCACACATTGTAAAGTTGGCTGTGTTCACAGGCAAACTGGTTGCAGTGTCCAGCCCTCTTTCACTTCGAATTTAATATTTCATATTTTTTAATGAGCAACATCTTCCATTTAATTTGTGCTTTAGCAGCAAACTATTTTCTTGTCTGGAAACAGGTGAGATTTTTGGCTATGGGACGAGGACCAAATAGCACTTTTGTCAGGCTTAAACAGCACATTTGAGTAAGCCTGGTTCGTTTTAAAGGGATCCGTGGGAAGTGCATGAGTGTCATGCCGTCAGACAGCAAAGTGTGTCGATTAATTTTCTCAGATTAAACTGCTTTTGGAAAATAGTCGGACGGCCGTTGCAAGCCTATACCTGGCGCTTGCGGCTAACCACGAAACATAATTTTGAGATAGCGTAGTTTTGAAGTTGATGGCAACGGTATGTGATGGCAATAAATCTGGGATCAGGCCAGCCACAGGTAGACAATTCAAACCAGCCGCCACAACAACTGTTCAGACTTTACATTACTGTAACATTCCATTACCTGCTGTCAGGGCCTTAAAAATAAAATCTCACCAAGGCATTGATGTCCATATATTATTAGATACTGCGATTGGCAGGCAATCGGTTCAGGGTGTCCCCCGCCTACTGCCCGAAGACGGCTGGTATAGGCTCCAGCATGCCCTGTGACCCTTGTTAGGACAAAGCGGATCAGAAAATGGATGGATGGATATTATTAGATTGGCTTTTATTTTTAAGTTGGCCTTCGCAGTGTGTGGCGATGTGTTACCGTAATGCATAGTATGAGCAAGTGTTGTTGCTGCTCGCTTCACGCGTCTTCACAAAGGTGCCATTCAAATCAACAGCTACCTTTTCAAACTACTCAAAGTACTCAAGCACTCATTGAATGGAGTCCGTCATGAGCAGATGTCTGTTTATATCTATTGGGAGCAGATTTTTTTTTCTCATTATGTCATGATCTTTCAAACTTTAAACAAGTTATGTTTCATCTCAAATAAATGCTGTTGTGGTTTTGAAGAATAACTGAACAGAAATGGCAGGTGTCACTGTTTTTGGAAATCTCTTGAGCAGGAGCAACTTTACCTCACTGGGAATACATGATTACTTCACTGAGACGACATATTGTTGTCCATGACACGTTTCTCGATTCAATTTATAACAAGCAGTTGTTGAATTCTTCTCTCCCTGAAATGCATCAATGAAAGAAAGCACAAACTAATAAGAGCTGTATTCAAGGCCAAATGAAGCGATATTTAGCACATTTCAAACAATATGACGATATTGATGCCCTGTTCGATCAAATTAATTTGCAATGTGTTTTGCTTGATCGGGGGGTCCCGGGGCAATTGCTGAGTGCTCTAAAAATGATATGATGACTAAATGGTATTAGGATACTATGGATTGACTTAAACAGATGTATTCTATTCAGGAAAAATCTTTTTTTTTTAAATCCAAGGCGGTTTCATGGCACCACTACAGGTTAGAAGCAGGGACAAGACAGTTAACCGGAACCCTCTTGGTTTGTTCCTTATTTGCCGCTGTTAACTCATCAGGAGGGCCACTGATCTCTGTGTGGTTGTTTTGTGCAGGGGAAAAAGCATGTCTGATCTCCCACTGTTACCCGATGCTGCTGAAATCATACAATTGTTTGAGGAATATTTGGCCTAACAGTTTGCGTAACATCAGCAAGCATAATGGTTTGCCATTAAGGCAAGCGTATTGATAAGCTTAGGACTGGGCAATTTAAATGCAGGAGTGGGTGGGGTGGCTACAATTTTTCATCGGTGCTACTGCTGGGCCAAATCGGACCATGCCCTTCCTAAGCGGATGTAAGACAAGGATGCAATTTCAAATATGGACAAAATATGCCCATATGTACAAAATATGTGCTCGTAATATACAGAATTTCATTTTTGGTGATACATGCATTGATAAGACATGTATGTATGTTTCAATGCATGTATCACAAATCAACTATTCTGCTGAACAGTATGTCATTTTTGGATGATACATGTTTTGATAATGCATGTCTCACAAATCCACTATCCTAACCAAACAGCAAAGGGTTTGAAGCAAACAAAAAAATAACCACATACTGTACTGTCATTTTATGTGTTGGCTTGCATAAAAAATACCATTCAAGGATGGCAGGAAACTGCTCAACAAGAGACCAATATTTAGTGTAAGCCCTGTACATTTTTTCACAAAAATCAACTCAGTTAAGATTTTTAAATTAGTGAGTTACGATGTTCCGGAACTGCAAGAAATTATTCAGCCTACTCATAGTATAGAGCAGTTGATGGCCCAGTGTAAGCCCAACCCGGACTTGTCTGTCATGTCGTGGTGATTGGTGAAATTACAACTTTAAACTACAGCTGACGTCTGCATATTCACACTTCGGCACCTGATGATTCACATATTCGCTGATTTTTTTTTTCCATTTTTTTTCCCACATTTTGCATTTTTCCGGCATTTCCCATGTTCCCCCATTTTTTGTGGAAAACGTATACTGTATGTTTATCAATAATTTATTTGAAAAAATGTGGGGGTTTGTAAAACAAACACATTTTAAAAAATGAAAAAAAGAGATCATAGGCAAGTAACTGCAAGCTTGAAAAACACACCAATAACAAATAGGATATTTACTCCTTCCCTTTGAGGAATAAATCAGCAGCCTGAAAATATTTTGGACATTGGCTAAATACACAAAATGTATGCTAAATCAATGAGGTGCAGCGAGGTTCATGGAAGACACTGACAGTTATATTTACATATTTATGAGCCAAACACAGAGGTGAATTTGCCGTTAAATTACCAGGTTGACATTAACGAGTAAAATGGCATCTTCAGACCTGATGTTTGAGAAGTTATAATAGTCCATTCATGAGAAAAGCGGAACGAGCAATCAAAACATGAACGTTTTTTTTTTTAACGTTTTTAAGTGAGTGAATTAAGACCAACGCAATGATAATTGCTTTAAATCAAAGCAAATCGATGAGTCATTTTTCAGTGGATATCTCAGGCTCCAGGCAATTGACTGTGTTTGCCGAATGTTAAGTCTGGTTAAGTCGAAATATGTAACACACAAACATGAAATATAATCACCTGACTGTGGGAAATTAAAGTGCATATCAAAAGCGCATGACAACATTACATTGGCGAAATGAAGGGGAAGAGAAAGTGGCACTAGCCAATTACAAGCCTTCTCAACCCAGTCAGAGAGGGATTGTGCAATCTCAGGCGACGTTTCTCACGATGTCTGGAAACACGCTATGCAAAATCCACAGTTCTGACAATGAAGTCATGGACATTATTGGATTCAAATATAAATCAGGATAAAACAAAGACCAGAGAACTAAAGTTGAAAGGAATTGTTTGTCCATTCCGATGCGGCTGAAGCTCTGCTTCGCCTGCACACCTTCTACACATACACACTGCTGTCAAGAGATAAAATACCCGTTTGCTTGCTTGAACAGTTATCTCTTGCTGTCGCCATGATCATATTAGCTGCTCTGGTTAAACAATCAATTGAAGTGAACAATGCAAAACTAAAATTTTAACCAAGCTGTTCTGTTGTGACTCAAGGCAACGGTGAATAATAAAAAAAAAAAAATTAACAAATAAAGTCATTTGTTGTGCTATGAGTAGTGGGAAGGTTTACAAGGTGTCGGGCAATGAACGATGCAGCAAGCTTAAATTTATGTTTCGTAGCAAAACAAACACAAACAAAAACAAATGGCTGCTTTGTTGACAAATAGGCTGATTGTTTCGGTTTGTATTCACTGTGTTAGTGAAGCAAATTCAAAGCAACCTGAACAGCATTTAACGGTTTAAGATGATGTTATTCATGATTTCTTACTTTTATGACCGTTTACATGAGATTGCCATGTCAATGTTCATCACAGAACAGTTATGTATCATTTGCCATTAGTATACGAAATGTTAAGCTTGCAAACGGCATGCTTAGTGTAAGTAATGATGGCGAAATAAACTCATTCTTCTTCATCAACGAAGCACTCATGTACATTTTCAGGAGCTAAGTTGAAATATTTTGGCGCACCAAACCAACACTGCCCCTTGTGCTTTATCAAGTGCCTGTAACGCCTCAGTTATACAACAGGTAAGATTAAACAAAGGCTCCTCTTTCATAATTTATTGTGTATGGAAAAAGCCTTGAGTGATATCATTTTGGATGGTGCAGCAAGATAAGCCACTGAAACAGGCTGCCACTCTCACAGCGGCATTGATCAAAGACTTCAAGCTGTTAATGTGAGCTAAAACATTTAACAACATTTTTAAATGATTGTTTATTTTATCATTACAAGTTCAGTGGATGTCACAGGTGTTTGTACCAGAAAAGTTCGGAAGCAAAGCTTTTAAAGACAGTTATGGAGGCAGTTGGTGGAAGAAGAAGAAACCACCCCCCCCCCCCCCCCCCAAAAAAAAAAAAAAAAAAAAAAAAACTAAAGAAACCTATGACTAAATATTTGACCTTGACAAACCTGCTCTGAGGAATAGGATGGTTTTTCCCTTGTAGGGCTCTTTCTGGTACTTTTGTTCATCATAAAATGTACAAAGGACCTGACGCAATGAAAGTCTTCTCTCCAAATGTTTGACCGGATGATCTTTCATTCTTCCATCCCATTTCTAACATGCTGCTTGCTCTGACTTACTTCACGCCTGCTCTAATGCTTGCTGGTGACCTGAATGAGACTTTGACACTTTGTGCCTTGGGCTCCGTCCACTCTGGTAGCAGGAAAGTAGCCAATGCTCGAATGCCCTCAAGCTATGGTCGCCAACATAGACTTTTTGCCTCAGCCATGACTCTGCTCCATTACCTACTGCTTCAACCTGGATGCCAGCCGATGACACTTTCGAATCCCTGGACGCTGTACTGCACGGCCCCTGGAGCCTGTGTCACCATAGCCTCGGATGAAAAGTTGCAGGGTATTGCTGGTGACATACAAATCAGCACTTCTAAGGTTGTGGTGGAAACATAGCAATCTGTGTAAGTAGTCATTCCAGGACCTCGATTGTGATCATGGCCACAGAATACACGAGGAGGGGCCAGGTGATGGAGTGCAAGATGTAGTACTGGTAACTATGGAACAAGCCTTGAAACCCAGACCTAAAGGTTCATCCATCCATCCATTTTCTAAGCCACTTATCCTCACAAGGGTCACTGCTGTGCCGGAGCCTATCGAAGATGTCTTCAGGCAGCAGGCGGGGTACACTCTGAACCGGTTGCCAGCCAATCGCAGGGCACACATAGATGAACGACCATCCGCACTCATACTCACCCCGAGGGACAATTTAGAGTGTTACCATGCATGTTTTTGGAGTGTGGGAGGAAATGGGAGTACCCGGAGAAAACCCACGTCGGCACAGGGAGAACATGCAAACCCCACACAGTAAGGCCGGAGCCAGAATCAAACCCTGCACCTCTGCACTGTGAGGCGGACGTTCTAACCCATAGGTGTCAAACTCCGGTCCTCGAGGGCCATTTTCCTGCATGTTTTCCATCTTGCCCTTTTGCAACACACGTGATTAAAATGATCAGCTCATCAGCAAGCTCTGCAGCAGCCTGATATGGTTTGAGATGTTCTAAAATTACTTCACAGTTGACCTTTAACGCGACGTCCCAACTTTATTGGAATTGGGTTTGTAGAAACAGGCTGAAATTAAACTGAAAAAATTAAATTAAAAAAATAGACCTTCAGTGAATGTTACAATAATTATACTTTGTAAATCAAAATGTTACTTTGCACTTCTGCATTCTGTTGCAACTGGATAGTTGGCCTCTTTTCTTGGTAACATAACTGATGTAGCGGGTTCAGATTCTGTGTTGTGGTGGTCCCCATGATACGTATATGTCCATCAGCGAGGCGATGTGCCGCATGTGTGAGGAGACATTCATCTTATCCTTTGATGTTTCTTTTGACGGCTCTTGGTGGTATAAGCTTGGACACCCCTGCATCATATAAAAATGTGGGTGTTGCATACATCATTTAAATTCTGATTTGATGGGAATTATGAAAAAATAAATGTTGAAAAGGTCGATTGCATTTTCTTCTTGACATCACCAACAAAGATTGGCAATCATGGTCTGCCTCTATGGCATTAGAAGGGCAGCCACGTTTCATAAGTCTAATTAAACAGAATAGATGGGCATAATGAAACCTGCTAAGTTAGAAGAAGTTATCAGGGCAAGCTGTAGTTCTTTCCGTGTTTCTACTGAAGCGTTGCTCCATTAATTGCAGAGGCCTGTGATTATTCACAAGGGGTAATAATTAGGAAGGATTCATGGGGCTTTTATGCTGAGTAATTGCACGCATCTCTACCCAACACCGTTTAACTGGGGAGCAGCACTCTACAGTACCTTATTTAAATCATTGGGAGTCTGTTCGAAACCATGTTGCTCGGAATTGTTTTCGAAACACTCATCATCACCAGGTTGCTTTTGGTAAACATCAATCTTTCATAATTTCACAGATTTCACAGTAGTGTGTGCGCTTCACAGCATTGTCACTGTTGTATTGAATTTGGATGCTGCAGTGAGCCACTCATCAAAATGTTGGACACGAAGTCTCAGAAATATGCATTGCCATTGTTGGTTTTTATTTTTTTCCATTGAAACTCACAAAAGTTGTCAAAAGCAAAGCAAGTGGAAATTGTGCACACTTTCAATAATTTCACAGTTTGAAAGAATAGAGTATATTCTCAATTGTAGCTCAGTTGTATGCGGTGTAGTGTGCATGCTTGAATGACAGAAACAGGAAGCAAAAAGGCTTTTGCAAAACAACGCAAAACAATATTCACAAAACTGAAGAAGCTCCTTCACAAATATTAGGTACACACACACAAAAAAAAAAAAAAAATCACTATTGAGTGGGCAGCATGGTCTGCGTGTGGATGGCATGCCCACGTCATCGTCAAAAGTTTCGGGTTCATATATTGCTGGTGTGCCCACTGTGTAGATCTTGAAGCGGGTGTTGGTGGATGGCATGGCATTAAAGGTCAGATTCCGAAGATTTTTCAGAGCCTGCGACTCTAAAATTCATATTCTGATTGGTAATATGTTCTCTAATACACAGCTGAGATGGAACCCTTTTCAAAGCAAAATAAACAAAGCCCTCGCACTATTTTTGGAACTTGAACTTCCAAGTCATTTATTTAATTCGCACACACACACACATTAAAAAAAAAAAAATGGTTGAGTGGTTGGCGCGTTAACCTCAGTACAGAAGTCATGGCTTCGATCCCGGCTCCGGCCTTCCTGTGTGGAGTTTGCATGTTCTCCCCATGCCGGCGTGGGTCTTCTCCGGGTACTCCGGTTTCCTCCTACATTCCAAAAACATGCATGACAGGTTAATGGAACATTCTAAACTGTCCCATCTTTTGGTCTTATCAAGAATATGGTGCCATATGGCGCTATGACGATGTTGTGCAGGCTGTTCCTCGTGAAAGATATTTATAAATTTTTTTATGCCTGCAAATTCAAGATTATCTGTTTAGATTTGCTTGACTTGTCACCAAGGACGCACGGGGGAAAGCCTAAGAGCATGTAGCACCAGTCAGCAGCTCCACCAAAGACTTCTGCAACAGCTGTTTTCCGGGATGCTTCCTATTAATGTGCTTCTAAACTTGATGGACTAGAACAGCTTGCCCTTGTTACATTCTGTTCGGCTGACTATTACCAGAGTGTGTCACCATCTGAACATCTAAAACAGGAAGCTGCCTGCCACCTTAAACATGCTCTCAAGCAAAATAGATGAGAAGCCACCAACGAGATAAGATGTCAGGAGACAGGAGAGCAATGACCGACTGCTGTGCTCTTCATAATTCACTGCCATTGTACCTACAGCTTTAATCTCATGCTTTATTTTAAATTGGGGGGGGGGGGGGTCATAGCATGTTCATTGTAATGGCAAGGAAAACCAGTTGAGGACTACCCATGGTGAAATTTAATGCCCAGATGTAAATTATAATAGTATTTTAATGATGAGGTGCCCCAGTAAGACCTGAAGTCTTCAAAGCCTGTGAGCTAGTCAAGGACAGCAGCAAAAGGATGATTAATTTTATATGCCGCCTGTCATAAATATTCACATCTAATGAGAAAAAAGATGTGCGGTGTAGTAATCATTACTGCTCATTGTCTGAGGCACTCCAGTATAATGCGTTCATCCATGTCTTCATCTCTGACATCACTTACAGGCAATCTTCAATGCCAATTTCACCATCACATAAACTCCACACACGACAGTGTGGAGTCCTCAAAGCACTGATTAACCGAGAGGAAACTTGGTCGAAAATACAATTGAAGTCGTGGCCCAACTGTGAAGTCTCCAATGGATGCGGCATATTTTGAATAAGACATATTCAGAACTTCTCACTTATAATATATGATCAGGAATGTATCTCCCACTGAGCTTGTTGAAGACTGTATGAAGGTTCAACAACAGAATTCCGCAACGCTCACAATGTCATCAAATCACAAATACATATTTAAAACATACTGTGAATCTGCATAATTCATCGTTTGTCAGATTTAGCCACTAGAATGAATTTGCTGGAAGTATATTTACTATTGTCAGTCTTCCGCTCAAAACGTTTAGTTTATCGTCCAAGGTTGTATGTACAAACTCCCTTTCTGGGAAGCATATGCTTGTATTATTATTGTGGTGAATTACTGGACTGTGCAGCAGTAGAGTTGCTTGTACAGTTTCCTCTCTTTCCACCCTTGAGACCCTCGCCATTTTCCTCTTTGAATTGTCATCACTACCGTCCTTCTGTGATGCCATTTACAAAACTATCAACAAAAATGCATATAGGGGCCCAACAAAGTAACAATGTGGCGTTAATCCAAAACATTAATTTACTGTACCTGAAATCCCGTGACGGACGGTGAAGTCTTATGTGACCAGATGCACGTCAACAAATGGGCTCTAGATTGTTGTATGGCTTTAAAACAAACAAACAAACAAACAAACAAACAAACAAACAAACAAACAAATAAACAAACAGACAAACCCAACCTAACCTGTAGCCACTGTATTTGAAATTGTTTTATTGTTTGCATGCTTGTGGACTATGGAGCTATTCATATGCTTTGTAAACACAACTTTGTAAGCATATGGAAAAACACCTGCGGCGTGACGTGCCATTATTGATCCATTCAGCAGGTCGCGTAACATCCGCATACCATGTGGTCGATTGGTTAGCACGTCGGTGTCACAGTGCAGAGGTGCGGGGTTCGATTCCAGCTCTGGCCTTCCTGTGTGGAGTTTGCATGTTCTCCCGTGGCCTGCGTGGGTTTTCTTCGGGTACTCCGGTTTCCTCCCACATTCCAAAAACATGCATGGCATTTTAATGTAACACTTGAAATTGTCTCTAGGTGTGAGTGCGGATGGTTGTTCATCTATGTGTGCCCTGCAATTTGCTGGCAACCGGTTCAGGGTGTCCCCTGCCTACTGCCCAAAGACAGCTGGGATAGGCTCCAGCACGCCCACGACGCTCGTCAGGATGAACCGGTTCAGATCGTTAGTGGGTTAGAAAATGAATGGATGGATGAATGAAAGTCATATATGTCTTTGAAAGCTTTCTTAGTGATTCATACAACCGCAGAGTGACCGGACTCTAAATTCATTAGTGGGAGGCTTCCAGGGGCTGATGTAAATGATTGCCAACACTGTTGGAGCTCATTAAAATCAAGGAATCTGCATGCAGATCATCTGTTTATTATATATAGAAGAGATTAAATATAAGTGAGTCTATCTTTTGTGACCATGTGAGAAGGTTGAAATACTGGAGGAATAAATATGTATTAAAATATTGCATATGTTCCCCAAACCCAATTCCAATGAAACTGAGACATTGTGTTGAACATGAATATAAACAGAATAAAACTGCTAATCATGCTCCACCTACAATGAATTGTATACACTACAAAGATATTTAATGTTCAAACAGATCAATTTTCTTATTTTTTTGGATTTATAATAACCATCAAATTTGAATTTTAATGACTGCAACACGTTCAAAATAAGCTGGAACAAGATCCTGTTTACCACTGTGTTGCATCGTCTATTCTTTTAACAACATTTAAGAAATGTTTGGGAACTGAGTAGACTAACTATTGAAAATTTTTAGGTGGAATTCTTTCCCATTAGCTTGAGGTACAGCTTCAGCTGTTCAACACTCCGGGGTATCCGTTGTTGTACATGTATTTTACGCTTCATAAGACACCACATGGTTTTAATGTGAGACAGGTCTGGACTGCAGGCAGGCCACTCTAGTACCTGCACTCTTTTGCTGCGAAGCCACATGGTTGGAACACATGCAGAATGTGGTTTGGCAGTGACTTGCTGAAATAATTATTGGCGTCATTGAAAAATACGTTGCTTGGATCGTTGCTATGTTTTTCCAAAATCTGGATGTACCTTTCAGCACTGCATGAACGGCGCCTTAACAGATGTACAAGATAGCTCTGCCATTGGGACGAACACAGCCCCACACCATCACATATGTTTTTGATCTCAGCGCCAACAACAGTCTGGACGCTTCTTTTCCTTTTTGGGCCGGAAGACACGGTCGATCAAACTGTGAATAATTGGCATATTATTTTAACCAGTGTCTACACTACTGATGAGGATAATATTTAGTAAATCTTTGAGTTGTATTGCGAATCGTAAAAAATTATTATATATATAAAAATATTAGTTATTTTTATACCGATGAGATTTTGGATATTAATATGGACATACATTTAATACATCAATTTAATTGGGAATTTCTCCATTGTGTGACAAATAAAGGTTTCTAATCTTATCTTAATACCCATCCTCAAGCACTGTGTGAAATTTTGGACATGCCATAAGAGATATTGTTGATATTTGGAGATTGTTTAATGCCAACACCATTCGGTTTCCATAGCACAGAGGCCATAGCATAGAAGCCAGCAGAATTGACTGTTCGAATTGCCTTCTCTGAGGTCGCAAGAATGTTTTTGGTGGGTTGTTGACATCAGATCAGAGTTTAGTTTCATTACAAGATAACAATTTGCGACATGTTAGGGGACGTGATTACTGGAAATTCAAAATATATTTTCTTTTTAATGACCCGTTCCTTAATGCTACCAGGAAATTTATCATTTTTTTTAAATTAATCTATATTCTTTTAAACCGTTTGGAAAGGCTTTAATTGTTCCATTAGAGAGCATGCAATCAAGATGGATTTGATGAAGCAAAGAATAAGCTTTAAAAAGGAAACTGATTTAATAGATGAAATAAAGGAGCGACCAAAAAAAAAAAAAAAAAAAAAAACTTGAAAGTTTTACCATCGTAACTGAAATTTTAATTAAAAGAAAATGATTTGGAAAGCCTTTATCATGAGCGGGTAAGTGGAATTATTGTAAGGTCACATGCTATTTGGATGGAAAAACGAGAGAAATTGTCTTAAAAAGAACATAAAGAGTTGGTATTAAAAAAATAATAATAACGGGAACAAATCCACATGAAACTTGATAGCGTTCCTTCGCTCTCTTATTCACAACGATCAAGTTGTGACGGAGACATAACAGAGCAGCAGCTGCTGGAAGCCATCAATATATTTTCTTCAGGGTAATTGACACCATTGCTATTGAGGTATAGAAGACTTTGGTCATATTAATTGGTAGGATTATAAGTAATGATCTAGCTGCTTTTATTCGAGGTAGATTTAGAATTTACAATTTAAGACAGGTGCTGGATACAATACAAATTTATGAGAGCCAGTGACTACCTGGTTTATTATTTGTCACTGATTTTGAAAAAACTTTTCACAAGGTTCAAAGGTGGTTTATCAAACAATGTTTATGTTATTTTAATATTACATAGGACCTTATAAAATGGTTTGAAACTCTTTATAACCATCCTCCCAGCCAAGTGGTGAATAACGGCTATATATCAGTTGCTTTTCCACTTACACAAGGAGAGTGTCAAGCGTGTCCTTTGTCACCATATTTCTTTATTATATTTATTGAAGTATTGGCCGCTGAAGCAAGACCAATATCAATTTCATGAAAAAACACTTTAAAAATAGGATTTATTATTGATATAATTTAGAAAGGATAATAGCTGCAAACAAGAACAAATTACTTGAGGAAGTGCAGTATTTGCTTAAATGAGATGGAAACATAATTTAGGATATGAGTTGTTTGTCAAGATTGTGACTTCATGTCTGCCCTTTCATGCTATGTTGATTTCATGATTTTATTCCTTTTTTGGGAGTGTTGATTATTTTTTTAACTGTTGTTTCATTTGTCATTGTAATTGTTAGGATAATGATTATGGCAATGATAATTACAATGATAACAATGACAATGTTTGTGTGAATGAGAATGACGAGTGATAAGTGTGTGTGTGTGTGTGGTGGGGAATGTATAAAACCTGCTTTAGTTATTCAAATAAATCTCCTCATGCTCAAAGAATTATTTACTATGGCGTACACACGTTTTGTGCACCCATTGGTTCGCATGCACGGTTCACAAATGTTTAAGCCTTTTGAAAAACTGTCTACTCTTGCATACGTCACATCCGCACCAAGTCTGTGACTTCCTGTCCAACTGGGCTCACAAGGCGGAAGCCATGTGAAACGCGCCATGTTAAATTGTCCCTG
Source organism: Hippocampus comes (assembly GCF_001891065.2). Classification (NCBI taxonomy): domain Eukaryota; kingdom Metazoa; phylum Chordata; class Actinopteri; order Syngnathiformes; family Syngnathidae; genus Hippocampus; species Hippocampus comes. The sequence goes on along the minus strand of NW_017805529.1, from coordinate 26,872 downwards.
TATAATTTAAATGAATTAATATCCAAGTCTGGGTGTGTACTTTATCGGCCACCTAACGTTTGCTAGCTTGAAATGCGGAAACGGATTTATTGTGTTTGTGTGTGTGCGTATACATGACTGTGTTGGTAGGCTAGAAGCGAAAGCGGGTGGATCACTTGGCTCACTCCTGCACTGTACAGGCAGGTGCTAGTACTGGAATCTAATATTTGCATTGACGTTTGTAATACTACAATTGGAGATGAAAGTCCTTTTCCCAGAATTCCGGATTTTCAAATTTTCATGAAATGTCCTCCAGAAAATTGAGGAAAAATTGGCTAAAATTAATCCGGATATTAGTTGACATTAAAAGAACACGCGTTTGAGTTCGTTGTTTTGCTTTCACGAGCGTAGCCATGTTGAGGCACTAACACTAGTAACAGTAAAGAGATTTTCGTCTCTTTATTAACACACTTGCTAAACCCCAGTGGAACGAATAAAAGACGCCGTGGACAGGACAGTTGTTGTCGTAAAAAATATATATTTCAACAAAAAGGGGAAACACGCAGATTAGCAGAAAAACGTGTCCGTCCGACTTCGAGCGTCGCGTCGTCTTGGCTTGCTAAATTTAGCTGTTGTTGTAGATCAAAGCTTCTTTGATCTGTGACGGTTGCGTTGACGCTGATTGGTTGAAACCAAAAGACGTGCGCTTTGTACATGTTCGCGCTGACGCACGCACAACAGAAAGCAGCGGACTATGGACTGCTGAGCCACGCTTCGCTCGAGTGGCGTCGCTACAACAGCAACACCATCGCCTCACATTCGAATGGCCTCGCCATTTCTCGGAGATTTTGAAATTTGCAAGAACAGAAGCCACAAAGGCTGCACGTGTGCACACAAAATTAAGATTAATCATTGAATGTCGAGTATTTGAATAGCGTTTTGTGAAAACTAATTCATGCGTGATCGGCCAGGTATGGCCCCAGCGCAATGTTCAAACAGGTAGACAGGCAAGCTGACATACGTGCAATGGACGCGAGTGTTAGGAAAACGTTCAAGTGGTCATGGCTTGAGGAAAAGGACTTGAACGGAGATCTTTTGTCCGACTACATTAGAAAGGTCGGCAAACCTGTAAGTCAGTTAAAATTATATACAGTATATATATATATATATATATACTGTATATGTATTTTCCGGAATTTTCAGGAAAGTCACAATCAACCTTTGTAGTTCAAACGGAAAGGATCATAACAGGATCATTACATTGACATCTGACGTTCGTAGAGAAGCGAGGTGCATTCAAATCGTCGGACATTTTGAATAGATCACTAATAACTACAAATATCGAAACAAACTGGGCTTTCTATCAATCTATAAAAACTAGAGATCGGCGGATCGAAACCGAAATATCGATATTTCGATCAGAGTCCTCGATTTTAAGAATCGTTCCTCAAGCTAAAGTGTCGATATTTGTAACAAATTTATTCTAGTTTCTTTTTCTCTATATTTTTGTATGTTTTTATGCTTACGGATTACTTTTTCCTTCTGCATGCACTTACGCACCAATGTCTAAACATTATTTTTTAATTGACCATTTTTCCACGCCATACAATTTTGGTCAAAATCATGTATCTTGGGTTCTTTTAAGTTTCATAACCATACGACAGTGGTGGATTTGAAGACTTATTTTATATCATCAAAGATTCACCAGTGTTGCTTGTTTGCTCGATTTTGTTGATCTTACTCTGTGTATACTGCACAACATGTGGATACATGCTGTGAATAAAGCAGACCAAACAGTTCCAAGTAACTTGAACAGAACTGTTTGATTTGTCTAAATCTATGCCCTTGGCATTGAAATAGTTTAGCTTGTTTTTTTTTTTTCAATGCTTGTAGAAATGTTTGAAAAGAATATTTTACAATTAAATTCCAACATAAGATTATTTACATATGACAATATTCCTTGAAATGTGGTTGAATAATGATGCAGAAACTTAGAAATCCACAAAGCTAATTAAATTGTGGCATTTTTACTTCGGACAGCTGGATTTACACATGTGTTATGTGAATTTCAGAGGTTGTATTTTCACAGTCACCATATGGTCCTGTGTCAGGCCCTCCACCTGTGCTTAGTACACACCTTCTCCCACTCTGCCCGTGTGTATGTTTACTTTGGATTCAGGTGTGTGGGAGTGAGGCTACCATCTGCCAGCCATCACCATCAGTTTCCTCTGCGTTAAATGTCTGGTCTCATCCTCACCAATGCCAGAACGCAGCCTGCCTTTTTTTTTTTTTTAACTTGGTCATTGCCATTCAAGCCTTCTGGAGATTTACTGAGTTGCTTCTATTAGCCACGAGTTTTCTTGACCTGCTACAGAACAAATATACCCCTGAAATTCTATGCTGCGCGTACCTAGACCTGCGTGACTTCACCTTTGAGACAAGCAACGCAGCGCTCGCTGGGGGGCATCCTGCCTCCGTCTCTGCGGGCTGGCGACGGCGACGAGTTCCGTGTCAAGACGACTGGGTAGATCGGGGCGTCTCAGCCTCACTGTCAAGCGGGGGCATCGGATCGGGAAGTGGGTGGCACTGGCGCGCTCTCTCACGGTCTCCCCGGCTGGAGAGCGGCTCATGGGTCATAGGAGCCATCTGCCCGAACGTTGGTGTGAGGCCAGCAGGCGGGGGTGTCCTCCTATGGTGGGTCATGGCTGCGTATTGGTCAGTGCAGTGGTGGGGCGAGCGTATTTAGGTGAGGAGGCTGCTCGCAATGCAATTATTCGGTAACCCAGCTGAGGAAGTCACCCTGGAGGAGTACGTTGGCATATTAGTCGCACAGAACTCCGTGTGGGAGGCCCGCGCCTTTGTGGCAGTCACAGTTGAGAATTATAATTGCACAGCCTACATGGACATGCAGGGTTAGTGCTCAACATGAAGTTATTCACATGCATAAAGCTTACCAGGGAATGGAGACATGAAACCTGGAATTGAAATATGTTTGCGTTTGTGTGTTTGTTTGTGTGTGCTGTGGGTGGGTACTAACCTCTGGCCTCCCAACTGAATCTCCTGCCACCCCATCGCCACCCCAGGTAAAACTGTCTACTCCCACCAGTGAACCCACCCTGTTAAAAACTCCATTTCACACAGTCGGTGAGAAGCTTGCGCTTGCCTGCATTGTATTTCAGAGTTTCCACAATTGATGCTGTTGCTCTTACAAGGCAGGGGCGGTCATCCGAAGAAGAAGAGTCAGTGTGATGTAAATTGTCAATTAAAAAGCGAATAACAATGTGTCACCCGAACGAGTTTGTGTCGAAGGGACGATAAGCTTAGCAGATGACTGCCGGCCGGCTTGACCAAATGTTTTGCAGTGAAAACAAAAGTGTTCTCTCAGTCGGGCATGTCAGTACATCCTCAGTCGGTCATTATTTCAGGTTGACCCAGTCCATCATCGTGAGTCTGTCACTCCATCATCGTTATGTCAACCGTACTTCTGTCATTGCTCAATTTCAGCTTGTCACTGTTATTTTAGGACTGTCAGTTAAAAACTGTTTACAAAATTAACAGCAGCGGTGGGCACATCATGCGTCAGTCGCCAGGGGCCGGCCGGACACTCTGTTATTGTCAGTCCTTCACTCTCTTATCGATATTTAACCACGCTTCCGTCATCTCAATTAAAAAGAAAAAACACTTCGGGTTTTACGATTGGCCAACATGCATTGAAACGCATTAATCGACGAGGTTTGGGGAGGGTGATGAACTGATGAAGAAAAGGAAAATAAAACCACAAACGACAATGGCGACACAGTCAAGATAGAGAGGATTTTTTTTTTTTTTTAATGACTGGGTGAAAGACAGGCAAATAGGCCTAGGAGAGAACATTTTCCACACAGATTCTTCACAAAAGATAAGACCGCCAGTAAAATCAACGCTTGATTTTCAAGTTCTAGGGCCTTAAAATTCCATCCACTAACACTTGTTGCCATTCCTGAGAAAGAAATGTATCAACATTAGGTTGCAAAAAAAGCCCCGATAGAACTAATAGACCATCTCTGAAAACAAAACAATTAAATAAACTATGGACGTTTTGTATGGTCGCGTTCCAGCTGACATAATTATCCATCATTCCTGAAGTCCTGTGACTCCGAAAGCCAGTTGTGAGAAAAAGTGTGAAGAATGATAATGTGGGCCATCTGACTGACGTGGCCTCTGCCACTTGGTACAGATTGCTCTGCTAAGTGTCACATTTGCAGCTGCATCGACAAGGTGGGGAGATTCATGCCCATTTATTATAAAAGGAAGTGCACTTCAAAGATGGCATGGTCTCTATAAGTGTTGACTCAGCCTGTCAATTCGACCTTTTTGGCATCTGGCTGATGCACAGGTGGCATATGAGCTTACATGAAATGAACAATCTCAAAGAGTTCCTAGCAGGTCATATTCCTTTGCTTGGATCTTTTCTCTCAGAATGTCACCTACTTAATTATTTGCATATATCAAACGACGTGTGCCAGATCTATCATAGGCAGCAAGCTTCATTAGTGATAGATCCTTTGCAGATGTAGAATAGAACATCAGAATACCCATATTCCTATGAATTAAGTGTGTTTGTGTGCGCGTGTATTCATGCATGTGCGTGCACAGACGAATGTATGTTGACAGCGCACACCTCTTCGGCAAGTGTTAGGATCCGCGTGAAAAATCTGAAATCTAATTCAGCTGAAAAGAAGCAGTCCGGCGAATAACGTGTTGAATAATTGCAAAGTGAAATTCATGTTTGGTGCAAATATGCTCTTCTAATTAGGAGTTCAGGGAATCCGTTCAACAGTGCGTGGTTAACGGCTCAAAAAGAAATTCCAAAAGATGAAGAGGAGGCATGATTGGATTTTCGATCAGAAATCGCAATGAGTAGTCGTTAAACACAGTCATTGGTTCAGAAATGTATTTTTTTTTTTTTGTTTGCAACGGCCTCCACCCTGGGCGGGTTGAACCGGCTTCTTCCTTGGCACGCACGACATCCCTGATCATGGCGGCCCAAGCGCGGCGATCCTGTGCCAGGTCAACCGACAGCCTCAGCCAGTCCTGGTTCCACCGTCTCGGACCCACCATCTGGGGGCCGGAAAGGTACGCGAGGTCTTCTTTCATCGTGGTGGCCCAGGTCTTAACTTGTCCACCACGCCGCTTGCGCCAGGCTGGCAAAGGAGCAGGAAGGAGAACATCCCTGATCAACTCGCCCTCCTGGTGGCGTGCCGCATGCCCGAACCAGCGGAGTCGGCGTTGCAGAAGTAACGCTGGTAAGGGACGAAGGTGCAGGCAGCGGCGGAGGTCAGAAATGTATGGCAAGCGGTGAATATCTCGGATAGACACTGCAAGGACAGATATATAAGACTAGTCTAGCCCAAATTCTGAAATCATGCTTGTTAAGAATGTCATTGTGAATGATTGTTTGTCTGTACGTGCTATACGGTGAACTGGCAGCCAGCCCCGGCCGGGTGTACCCTGTCTCTCACTAAGTCACCTGTGGTAGGCTCCAGTGCAGTAATGACCATAACGAGGGCAAGCAGATTAGAAAATGGATGGGTAATACAGACAGTAAAGTTCAATCAATTTATTTGACTAAAAAACAATGTTCTTATTTTAACTTGCACATTTTAACGTAGCAATTAGAGAAGCTTTTGACACTGTAGTAACGGGAGTTCCAGCTTCTTTTTTTTTTTTTTGTTTCAGCACTTTTAGCTTCCACATGCCTCTTCAGATTTTTTTATTACTTCATAATATCAAAAATAATGTGAAGTTATGCGCAATATGCATTTATTTGCTATAGATATGCATCCATCCATCCATTATCTGAACCGCTTTATCCTCACAAGGGTCGCAGGGCATGCTGGAGCCTATCCCAGATGTCTTTGGGCAGCGGGCAGGGTACACCCTGAACTGGTTTCCATACAATTGCAGAGCACACAAAGACAAACAACCAATCACACTTAGGGACAATTCAGTGTGCTCAATTAACCTGCCATGCAAGTTTTGGGAATGTGGGTGAAAACCGGAGTACCCAGATAAAACCCACACAGGTACGGGGAGAACTTGCAAACTCCACACAGGAAGGCCACAGCCGGAATCGAACCCTGCACCTCTGCACTGTGAGGCGCACGTGCGGACACGGAATTCACCATGCCACCTCGCTTTAGATATTACTGACAAAATTATGATTAAGAAAAAAAAAAAATCAAACATAATTGAGAATTTAACTTTGAAGACTTAAGTTTAGCGTGTTTGTGAATTCGCACTGTACCTCGATCGGCATTCTGGCACATTCTATTACATGGCCCCGGCGCTTCTGGCTATTTGGTCTCCAAAAATAGACAAGATTTTGGGCTACCTAAAACCAGGTCTGACTTGTGGTACAGGTGGCATAAAGTGATCTTGGTGGATTTAAATTAGGCACAGGCAGGTAGTTTCTGAGCACCGGAGACGTGTGTGGTGGATGTAACCATATCTCTCATGCACCGATCCCAGCGAGTTAATTTCTGCTTTCGCAATGTAAAGAACTGTGTGCACTTCGACCACGCTGATTTTATAAAGAATGAGGGGACCAGCTTTTATTGGCCAGGAGTTGGCTCTGTTTCCACCCCACAATGGCGCATAACACAGCAAACGCCCTCTTCTACCTCTTCTGTGCGAAGTATAGCCCCTCCCCCCCCTGCCAAAAAAAAAAAAAAAAAAAAAAAAAACAAACCCTCCACCTATGAATATGGTTAGATTGCCCATTGTGCTAGACTTGTGCTGGCCATGAATCTAGGGCCTGTTGAGTCATTACAATATAAGCGCAGTGAAACATCTAAAATGGAACACAGATTGAGCTCCCCTTTTTTCCAACGATTTACCAGTGATGCTTGAACTTATGTTTTATTCTTAACTGCCATATAAGAAGATAACCAATGGAATACTCTTAAAATGAATGACAAATCAGGAGTACATAAGTAGTGTCGCAGGTGCACCTTGAATAGTATTTTTTACAATTTACATTATGTACTCCAGGGATAAGCGTAATAAGTTCACAAGTTTGGATTGGGGCAAGGGGGCGGCAAAAAAAAAAAAAAAAAAAGTGTATATGTTGTAATACACATCTTGTACTCTTTATGTCAAGAGCACTGTTATACTGTATATTTTCATTTGGAGAAAACATTTTGATTACCTCTGTTTTTAATAGCAGCTGGGAAACTGATATAAATGTGAAAAAGTCGTTTCTCAATGTGACGTACACAAAACTGAGCCCGGCCTCCATATACTGAAATCACGCTCAGTTTATTCCAAACGACGCAAGTGTTGGATGTATCTAATGCACCCGATATTATTCTCCGATTGGATGGCGATGCACATTTAAGGTTGCATCTGAAGTTACACTGAAGCATACAATTCCATCTGAATTGATTGCATTCTGCATTGCATTTGCCATCATTGCAACGATGTTCTCAAATTCATGAAAACAAAAATATTCACGTATCATTGCTGCAAAGAAAAACACCTCGGCAAAGGTTAAGTCACAATGTCAGGACAGTAGCAGTCATGCAGTGGTGGATCAAAACCTGATGCAGTACGAATTCTGCTGAGGCACTCTCGAGTCCAGCACAATGTCAGAGCAGGCCAGTGGGAGAAGAGAATAATCGTGAGACAGCACAAAAACAACTGGGCCGAGAGTGAATGTGCGCTCCTCATATTTCGATGGCTTCAGAAACAACTGAACAGTCCCGTGTGACTAATGAAATGCAAATGACGAATTTGCTCTTTAAATCTTGATTTATAGTATTTCAGTAGGCCACCTGGCCGGAGGAAATACAAAAAGGAAAGTATTTCCCGTAAACAAAACCGTTGTAAATCTTACACTGAATTAAAAGAACTTCAATTTACTACTCTTATCTTAGGTAATCATGTTCACCAACAAAGGGTGCTAAAAACTCATTAGTGGTATGGATTCTGTATGGATTTTAATTAGCAATGTAGTCGAGGCTACATAAAATATCCTCACGTTAGACAGAGGAAGCTTCTGCAATGGCATTAGCCTGGCAGCTTGTTTTAATTCTTAGCATCATTCAGATTATTTTTGGACTGTGATTCAATTCACTTTAGTTGGAAGACACTGAATAGTGATGGGAGCCCACAAAAGTAGACAAAAATAAAATCCGTAACAAAATATTTAGTTGAGGAAAAAACATAAATTGCTAGTGACAAAAAAATGAAAAAAAAAAAAAACAGGAAAACAAGACATGAAGAGAAAGCACCTGCAAAATCGGTACTTTCAATGAAAAAGAAAGTCTTTCAATGGTGCGATTACAAATGAGTACCAAAATATATAAAACAAATCAATAAAATAAAAAAAAAAGTAAACATTAGATACAAATCCCACAAAAATGTTCATTTGGTGCTTTTATTTTGTAATTTTGAAAATTGTATTGCATCAGAAATGAGCTGAATAGTTTGAAGTTAAAATGGTTTGAACCCAACGTTAATTCTGGGCTTTTATTTTGACATTTTTGAAACAGCTGAAAGCTGAACAATTTGAAGTAGGAATACTTTTAACTGTAAAGGCAGCCACTCTCGCGGCGCCATCTTGAAATTTGAGGTAAGTCACCCGAAAGAAGCTATTTTAGACTTTTGTTTGGCAGGAGACCCCGGGGATGACCCAGGACACGCTGGAGAGACTATGTCACCCAGCTGACCTGGGAATGCCTCAGGATCCGCTGGGAAGAGCTCGAAGAAGTGGCTGGGGAGAGGGAAGTCCGGGCTTCCCTGCTAAAGCTGCTTCCATCGTGACTCAACCCCAGATAAGCAGTAGAAAATGGATAGATGGATGAATATTTTCAACATCCCTACAAAATATTGAAAAAGAAACGAAGTGAATTTTGTGGTTGGAATTGTTTAAATTCATCAAGAAAAGTGGAAATTCGAGGGTAATATTAAATAAATGTTAATTTGGGGGTGTTCTTTTGAAATTTTGAAAATATTTTGGAAGAGTAAGGAGCAGAATAGTTTCAAGTTGGAATGGTTTGAATAGGCAAGGTAGATTATTGGGGCCAATATTCAGTATGTTGGCGCATATCAGCATCTGCTTTCTTCGACAGCTGATAAGCAATTATTTTACTTTGTAAAATTGGGTTATTTTGGCTCTGGATCAGCCAAGTTCAGTTTAAAGTTGGAATGGTTTGTATTACGGTAGTCAAGAAATGTGGTAAATTGACTTAAGTACATTTTTGAAATAATAATCATTAAAAAAAGTATTGTTCCCAATAATACAAAACATTTTCATAGCAACCACTTTAAAAAAGGGAAAGTACTTTTCAAATGGGAGCATTCTGATGATTTGGTTTATTTGTAAGCAGTGGTAAAGTATGCGCTGTTAGCTTAACATTTTTTTCGAAGACGATGGAAATATTCTTTCCCATCATGAAAAGCCTTTGGTTCATGCTTTTCATCTCTTCTAAATCAAAAGGAAAATGTCCAGCTCTCATAAAACTGCTGCTAAAGCGACAACCACAATAATCGAGTCTTGCTACTTTGATGGTCAACTGTGACAGTCACAACCTTGTTCCTCAGAATGAGGTGCAGAGATCTGGGATGAGATCACTTGTTCTCTTATGTTGAAGGAGCCAGAAATGCAAAGCAGTTGACTGACCATACGTTACAAACCATTATTCTCAAAAAGATTACATTACCAGGCGTGCCCATCTTTGTGTGAATGCTATTGTAATGTTGACGTGTAATTCATTAAATCTGAGCAACAGCTGTCAAAGCACCCTGCTGATTTCATCCACAAAGATTAGGAGGCTTTGACATGCGTATTTGTCATGCGCTGTTTTTGACAGACAGTATTTTCAGTAGACTTGGAAGATGATTGTTTGCTCCATTGCATTTGTCACAAGGCGAGGTAAAAAGCAAATCATAAATGCTGAGCTTAATCCTGATCGAAGGATTCATAATGTAGAAACGAAGGGACTTACTCGTGTTGTCTGTTTCCATCGACGGAATGAAACCATTTGTTCCGCACTTCTCAGCGAGACTGACCCGCTTTTTGACATAGCAAAGTACAGCTCATGGACCACATCCAACACATTAGCAGTCACTGACCTGCCTTGCAAAGTGTAGATCTCGTCAAACCAAAACTAACATGTGCCTTTCTTTCCATGTGTCTGCCTGTGATATGAACAGTACATGTGAGTCAGAGAAACATCTGTCTTCAGTGTTGCCAATTTGGCAACTTTGTCATAATATTTAGCTACTTTTCCTTCCTTTCCCAAAGGAAGTGCTAAGTTGTAAAGCCAAAAGTAGGTGTGTGTGTGTGTGTGTGTGTGTGTGTGTGTGTGTGTGTGTGTGTGTGTGTGTGTGTGTGTGTGCGCGCGTGCACATACATATGATTTAGTTTAGGGACCCTATAAATTATTTCAGGGATTTTGTTTCTAAATAGGGCGGGACGTTGGTCAACTGGTTAGCACGCTGGCCTCACAGTGCAGAGATACAGGGTCCGATTCCGGCACCAGCCTCCCTATGTGGAGTTTGCATGTCCTCCCCATGCCTGCGTGGGTTTTCTCCGGGTGCTCCGGTTGCCTCCCACATTCCAAAAACATGCATGGCAGGTTAATGGAATTTTAAATTGACCTTCGGTGTGAATGTGAGTGTGAGCAGTTGGTGTTTGTGCCCTGCGAGTGGCTGGCAACCGGGTCAGGGTGTACGCCGTGTGCAGCAAAGCCCGTTAGCTGCTGGTGATAGGCTCCAGCCCGACCCTTTTGAGGAGAAGCGGATTAAAAAATGGATAGAGGATCGAGGCTGGTCTCATGCAGAGACAACACAGTGCTGAATAGTTTGGGCCATAATTCATACACCGGCCAAATGTTGGAGAAATGTGATTTTTAAATGGAAATGGCCCAAGTGCCAAAAGGCTGTTAACAATTGTCTAAAAATGTATTTTATTTTCAAAAGGTTATTTCATTAGTTTTACATGGTGAGAAAAACTTTACTATTAATATTATTTCTCAACATGTATAACAGTTCTCATTTCATAATTGACAAAACTTCTTCGGATTGTGCCAGAGATTACTCAAATCCTCATCCCAGAATAGGGCGCAATATTATTTTTACTCAAAATTCTCATGGACATCTTGTAAATCATTTTCAAATGGAAACCAAAAAAAAAAAAAATCACTCAATTCAGAACTCTTTCTCTCCATTTTCATCCAGAAGAAATACATTTAAAAAAAAAAACACCATTCAGAATTATATTAGGGTTTCACACTATGAATCATTTTGATCATTAAATCCAAAAATTAAAAAATAGGAAGAAAACATGATGCGGCACAGCAAGACGGAACAAGTAAAAAAAAAAAAAAAAAAAGAGTGAATGACAGGGAAACAAAACAAAGCTCGGAGTGGCTCATGATACTTTCTTCAGGACGGTACGCATCAGCGCATCCATTAACTTTTCCAAGTCTGACTTGAATAATTTCCCACCTTTCAATATGCCAAACACCTGAGTCTCCAAATCACCATCTTGTTCGTGGCATCGTCTGAACAAACGAGACACGATTTGGAAACAAAAAAACAAACACAAAAAAATCTGGATAACATGTCAAGCCTGTATCCTAAATTCTTTTTTCCACACACCTTCAGCATTACATTCCCCTTTGAGCATTTTTCCATACTCCTGCTGTGTCGATGAAAAGCAGTTCTGTTTGAAGAGTACTTCTTCATAGGAACATGTTGCCTGGGAACAGCAAGTGCATACATGAATGCATTTTGGGCCTTGTTGCCTGAAGTGCTTTCTTTTTACCTTTAAATGAATGAATTACAAGTCAAAAGCAAACAGGATGCCAGCACACAAAAAACTAAACGTCATGTGGGTGCATCACAATGTCAGAGGGCTATTGAAATGCATTCAGTTACTTAACGTATGCCTGAATAACTTCTAAAGGTTCTGCTGTGATTCATATCAAAACACATTTCTCCCCCCGACTAATTATGAGCTGATTTCACCCTCAGACTGCGCCAACCATTTCATTTGTGCATGTTAGCCAAGCCTCCTCATGCCAACTTTTGATTTTACCTCTATAGTGGACTGGTCGATGCACTTAACGTCTGACTGAAGATTGTGGAAGAAATATTATCAAGCAATGGGCCATCCATCATGGCCTAGAATCAGGCTGGGCCCTACCAACAAAGACTCCTATCTTGTATGTTGGTCCTGAGACTTGTGTATTTATCACCTCCAACTGGCGACTCTTCAGCAGGTGATTCATGAAAGAGTTCTACTGATACAAGATGCTGATTACATATCTGGGCAGTTGGGCTTCTTTCTCGCCATAGGGATTTTTGTCCCAGTGAGAACAGTGGTTAGCGGTAAAAATAGAAGCCGTTATGTGTGTTCTAGACAAAATGTGATTTGCTTACCATAAGTTGGACTACAGTTTGAATGGAATAATAATTTTGCCAAAAAACAAACATGCAAAAGCATCACGTGGTTTAATCAGTTCAAACTTTGACATTTTTCCAAAAGGCAAATTTAATAGACGTCTGTGTTGGTCAGCTGTACCATAAGCCTTCTCTTTCCTGATGAAAACATTTCCTATTGAATAACAAAGTATTTTCAGCAAAAATGCATGCAATGTGCAAACAAAAGGCATTCTGTGTTTTACTCCACCATTCTACGCATTCACCAATAGTTCGAACTTTTGCCTTCCAAATTTCATCCATCCATCCATCCATTTTCTGAACCGTTTTATCCTCACAATGGATGCGGGGCGCACTGGAGCCTATCCCAGCTGTCTTTGGGCAGTAGGCGGGGGACACCCTGAACTGGTTGCCAGCCAATCGCAGGTCACACAGATACGAACAACCATCCGTGCTCACACTCACACCACAGTCAATAGGCTAGAATGTTCAATCAGCATGCCATGCATGTTTTTGGAATGTGGGATTAAACCGGAGTACCTGGAGAAAGCCCATGCAGGCACAGGGAGAACATGCAAATTCCACACAGGAAGGCCAGAGCCAGGATCGAACCCATGACCTCTGCGTTGTGAGGTCGACGTGCCACTGGGCCACCGGGCAGTCACCTTCCCAATTTTTTTTGTCCCAGTTACGCCCTTGAAGAATATCCATCCATCTGTTTTCAGCACTGGTTATCCTGAACAGGGTCATGGGGGGTTGCTGGAGCCTATTCCAGCTGACTTCGTGCAGAAGGCGAACACCCTGAATTGGTCGCCAGTCAGTCGCAGAGCACCTACAGAGAGGAACAACCATACACACTGTCACTGAGCGGGAAGCGATCCCAACCTGCCTGCACACAAGTCAGGCGAGTGTTCCACTACAGCATCAGCATCTGTCATAGAGTACATTCCTTATATGCAATGTACAGCGGCCAACCCCTAATCGAATGGAAGTGAATAAATTCCATTTGGCAGGCCAATAAAACTCAGATTAGTTTCTCAGAAAAGGTACATTGGTGCAGCAGTTGATAGGCACATGAAGAGAACATTAGCATATCATCTGCACCTCTTCTCAGCGGGTGGAGATACTCAGTGCTTCGCTGTCAGACAGTATTCACTGTCTTCTATTACGAGCAATACAAGGAAGAGCAATAATTTGCCCTGAAGAACCAGGTTGTCTTATGGCTTCATCAATGTTTGCGTTTGGAGGAAAAAAAGTGGTTTTAAATGGTTGGAACAAAAACCGAAGGGCAAATCTCTTTCAGGATGACATTTTATTTTTATGCATTGGGGCTTTCGATGTTGGCTAGAGGCAGACGGAGTGCTGCTCGTATCCCCGGTGGTCTATTATTGAAAAAGCGGTTAGAAAGAATGACATGCCTTGGCATTTAGTTAGATACTGTAAATGTAAAAAGCCTTTATTTATAGGACTCAAACATAAGGGGAAAACAAAAAACAACCATGGTATCAGCCCATTGCCTGGTGTCGGTAACAAACAGGGTGTGCAGTAGTGTTGCACCAAGTACCGGTAGTAAGACTGAACTGACATTTTTAGCCAGAAAAAAAATGGCTTGGTCATTTTAGTACTGGTATTTCCGGGGAAATAAAAACGCCACCAAGTGGTTCAATGTCAAAAGGGGCGCAGCGCTCTGCGTGTCGGTGCCACACGAAAACAAGGACACAGACAGACGTGGCTGCAAACTCTTGCACTTTTGCAGTCATTTAAATTTATTGCAAACAAAAATGATCCATGTAGAGTTGCCTGGCCTAGTTTTGCCTCCAAGTCCGACAGGCAGGACAAATTGGGGAATGTCTGTCTGCAAGTCATGTTCTAAAGCAGGGGTGCCCAACATTTTTATCCCGAAGAGCTACTTTTCAAGTAACCTTCCGCCAGCGATCAACCCATTACCACACGTCCAAGGACACACAGGCGCAGCCGTGTGTGTGTGTGTATATATATATATATATATATATATATATGCTTTTAGATACAACAAAGCAGCACCACTGCTATAATCTAGAAGCATGCCTTGGCTTGTGAATCATAATCCAGTGACTTTGTCGTACAACTCACTGCATGGAATTTGAAGAACAAAATCTTTTGTTTCAACATAAATTATACAGGCGAGAGCAGGGAACAGTCATGGGAGCATGTTTTGACCCCCAAAAATGGTTGAGTGAATGGATGGATGTCTTTAGGCTTCTCCCAAGACTAGCCATCCATCCAGCTATTTTCATCACCACTTATCCCGAACAGGGTCGTGGGAAGTTGCTGCAGCATATCCCTGCTGACTTCGAGCGGAAGGCAGACTACACCCTGAACTGGTCGCCAATCAAACAGCCATTCACACCGTCACTGAGTGGGAACCGATCCCACGCTGCCCGCACACAAGACCGGCGTGTGTGTCATCAGCGACCCAAGATAAACCTTTTAAGCAAATATTCGGTGGTGGTGTTGTAGATGTATTGATAATATATATATTTTTTCTTCTCTGGCCCTGAAAAGTAATTCATAGAGTTGCATAGCAATTTTAAACAGTTTAGAAATGTAGATATGCGGGTCATTAACATTCTGTATTTACAAACATCTTAAGACACAAGTTGTTTTTTTTTTCTTCGCTAGATTCTATTTATTGGAAAGGTAACAAGCTGGAACACTTTGATACATGCACATAGTTTCTGACTAACTTGGCTTTTTAAGAACATAAGACATGGACAGATTCAGAGACGTAGACGCATCTCTGACTCAGAGTAGGATTTTCAAAATCAATCTATGGACATGAAGCAGCAGTTCCGACAAAGGACAAGACAATCAGCCTCTTCTTTACGCTTTATTAACGAGCATAATCTCTGCACAGTTTTTGACCCTAAAAAGTGTTGACAGGAAAATCCAACTTTTTTTTCTCACTATTGCAAGGAGGCAGCCTGGATCAAATGCCTTCCTGAGAAAAATTGGAAAGTTATGGAATGTGAATTTTGACACTGTCAAAAGTTCCATTAATTGCATGATCCTAAAGCAAAACAATGCATAGGAGAGACTCGACCGTCGAATTGGTCGAATTTGAAGCGCTTTGCCTCGGTGCCAGAAGTGGGGCTGAAATTAAGCATCTCAAACAGAAAGAGACATTTTGGTTACACGCTTTGTGGGTGGCTTACTGTCAGAGCCTCAATGCAGATTGTGACCTCTTAACCCAGTTATGCAGTTGTGCACATTATTCTCCTGGCCATGAATGATGATCTGGGCCTTATTTATAATTTACTTTGGATACATTTTGCGCACATTCTTTCCCATGGTAATAACAATTTTTAGCATTGTGAATAATAGTTCTCTTTTGTTTAAAAAAGAATTTTCCGTCATTTAAAAATCTACCCGTATACTTATTTGTTATTTGAATTGCTGCTTCTGTTGTGGTTTGCAGAAATGTGGGACCCCTAATGGCAATGGTACTAGAATTACTGTTCAAATGATTGTTACCAAAGCCTTGATGAAGGCCAGTGGGCTGATATGTGTTAGTTTGTGTGTGTGTTTCAAAAATATTTTCAGCCGTATAAATATTGTCACGTTGCGAGGTGGTGGTGGACCCCAAAAAGCAGGAAGGAGGGAGGAGCAGGGTGAACTTGAACAAGTGTATTGATAAAACACAGAAAACTAAATCCAAAACAAAGTCCTAAGAACAAAACGAATCCAAAGTAGCAAACAAAAACCATGACTTAAGCAAAAGACTATCAATAACAGAAACATGACCAAAAACATGACCTAAACATGACAAACATACACGACAGCAACAAAGAAACAAACAATGACACGACACTGAGTGGGCGTGCCGGGAATCCTTTTAAAGCAATAATTAGATAACGACCAACAGGTGTGCAGCTGCAGGGAGAGCCCTACAGTGCCACCTGTTGGTCATAAACAGAATCATGACAAATATAAAGGCTTTTAACATTTACAGTTTCCCATTCAGTGCCTGGACCTGGATTTTTTTTTCCTCCACCGCATTTTAATGTGATGTTCACTTTGCATAATGCAATGCCATTAAGTGTAAATAGGGCAAAGGTGTTTTCTTTCTTTTTTTCTGCATTAGTCACGAAAAGAGCTTCGCATGTGTATATTTTGTGTGCACGGCACAGAACAGATGTTGTTTAGTGGGTGTTAAATGTTCCAAGCAATTATGTGATATTGCATCAGTCATTCAACAGAAAAAAAAAACAAAAAAACAAAAAACGATTTCATTTTGCTCTTTGTTTTGTTAGAAGGTTCTGTAAAATGAAAACTCTACCCAGGGAGGCTTCTTCTCCAAATCAAGATCCAATACAAATATAGTAAGCATACAATGGTAATAATGTTTGTCGTATAGTGTCCCTGCCGGATTAGTGTTGTCATGGGGTCACATAAGTTTTGTGGAGTAGCAAACAATATAATACTTTTTCATGGTCCCTCATACCTACTTCCCATTATTAAATGCTGAGCCTCAAGGCCTGCTCTATATTCATGACATAAATGTTACTCATACCTGAATATTTGTGAATAGTTCCCACCATGCTCCAGTAAACAGAGGCTTCCTCCGCACCACTGGAGCTACACTGGCACCTTTATTGAGCTCCACTCAATAAAAGGAGCACAAAAACTACCTCTGGAAATGAAATTTTTATACGACAGAAATATGCCGGCTGAAATTGCATTACCTTAGCGCGTACATAACTTTTTTCTTAACCTGAGTTAGAAATTAAATCTGGTCCCGAGGGTCTTGATACTCTGAGCAGGGATGTTATCAGCCAAACAATGTTTAGTAGGTAAAAGATGATTGTGTCCTCAGAGAATGTGTATATTCATGACGATCTCAACTCTTTTGTGCCTCCATTTAAAAGACAAAATTATGCATTGAAGTGAACAATGTTTTATTTTTACAACGTGACTCAAGCAACGACAATAACCATTGATGTGGGACCATATTTTGCTTCCAATTTCTATTGCTATTTAATGTTGATGCAATATCACTTCTACATAAAATATTGATGTTTTTGATCATTTTCCATGATGGAAAAAATAATAATTCTCAAAATTAGGTTGATTTAGTTCACATTACCCCAGGTGTAATATTAGTTTGTGGCTTCTGCCTTCAATCCAATGTTCATGTGACTCCATGTGAATAGAACAATACGCATGCACAATGGTCGCTGAAACAAAATGAACACGATAAAAGAAATAATAAACAGTTCCTGAAAATTTTCTTGACCCTTCAAGAAAAACAGGTTCATTCTTCTATTTTCACAAGTTAGATTACTGTGGTGGTGTCGAACGGTAGCTGACTGGTTAACGCTTCCACCTCAGAGTTAATGAGGTCCTGGGTTCAAATCCTCGGATCGGGCCTTTTGCGTGGTTGCATGTTCTCTCCGTACATGCATGGGTTTCCTCCCAGATTCCAAAAACGTAGGCGTGAGGGTGTTTGGTGGTTGTCTCTGCACAACAGTGAGACGATATCATCTTTGTGTAGTATCATCCTTACCCTCGCATACTTTAATCACATTTACACTTTCAAATATGAAAGCAAAAATTGTAAACTCTTTATTAAAGTACAGTACTATGTACTTTGCCTCACCTTCACTTTGCACACTTGCCTGCATTGTAGCTGGCCATTTGTACGTGCATGTGTGTGAGCGCGTATGCTGCATCTAGCTTGGCACAAACAGGCTTGATTCCTCCCGCCAAAAAAATCGGCAAAACAGCACAGCCGCATTCGCTGAACGGCAAAACGCAAATTCAAAATCTGGCATTCACAAAATCACATCCATCCATCAGTTTTCAAAACTACTTATCCCCAAACAAGCATTCAAACTCACTTTTATACCTACGCACAATATAGAGGCCAGCCAAGGCAAGTTTATTTCCATTCATACATCCATTCTCTGTACCACATATTCTCATTTAGGTCGCGGGTGTGCTGGAGCCTTTTCCAGCTGACTTTGGGGAAGAGGCAGGGTACGTCCGTGACTGGAAGCCAGACCCTTGCAGGGCACATCCATCCATCCATCCATTTTCGAATGCACTTTTCATCACAAGGCTCACGGGCATGCTGGAGCCTATCCGAGCTCTCTTAGGGCAGTAGGCGGGTTACACCCTGAACTCGTTGCCATCCAATTGCAGAGCACACATCGACAAAAAAAACCATCCATGCTCACACTCACAAGTAGGGACAATTTAGAGTGCGCCATTAACCTGCCGTGGATGTTTTTTGGAATGGGGAAGGAAACCGGAGTACCTGCAGAAACCTGCAAAACCTCATGCAGGCACAAGAAGAATACACAAACTTCACACAGGAAGGCCAGAGTCTGGATTTTATCCAATGACCTCTGAACTGTGGTGGATGTGCTAACCTCCCACAGCAAGTGTATGTGGATGGCAATTTTCATACAAAGGCAATTGAAAGCGTTTTACAAAGGCAAAGATATATATACATGAAGCAAATGAAAAATTCTTGGTAGAAATTACTCCAACAAAAGAACAATTCATTACAAGAAAAAGGAGAATAACAACAGGAGGGTGAATTATTTAAAGTGAAATAAAGAATGCATTCCGAATAGTGAATACATTATTCAAGGAGTAGTAAAAGAAAAGAAAAAAAAAGTTTTCAGTCCTGAATTAAATAATGGACACTGGTCAGCCAACCTGGCAGCTGTCCGCCCAGTTCACGGTGATCCTCCTCAGAGTAAAACTAACAGACAGGCTACTCCAAATCTTTTATTCCTTCTCCTGTCAAGAACTTTGAATGCTGACAACAGTCATTTTAAATGAATTTTTATAACACTGTGTTCTTATTATTGCATATTTATTATTTATGACCTGATCGACCTCAGTTGCTTTTCTTATTTTTTATTCCTGTGTGTAATTTGTCATACACACGCTGTGCGTTGTCTGTGTGATTGTGCCCTTTTAGGGATCAATAAAGTTTCTGAATCCAGATCCAAGCGGACCTCAGCTATTCAGGAAGGTTTTATTTTTCACCATATACTTTTTTCCACAATATTGTAGACCTGTTTCAGATGACTTGAGGGTCCTTGATTCTTTTGCGGGAACCAATAAATCTGGCGTGAATTTTGTTCCACATTTGGTCCAAGACCATTCAGAGCTTTGTGGGCCAGCAGTAAAATTTTAAAGACATCCTTTGACTCGTAGAAAACCATTGTAGTGATTTGAGGACCAGTGTAATATGGTTCAGTTTCTTGGTGTTTGTAAGTTGTAATGAGTATCCCACAGGTGGACCATGTCTCAGCCCAAACCTCCACATCATGTCTGTTCCCGCCGAACTTCAAAGGAGTCAAACCACCATTAAATCTCTCCCCTTTTCATCGACGAAGATCTGCTAATAACACTGTAAAAAGCCTGACTGGGCTAAATTAATACTTACAAAATAAAATCTAGCAACCTATACATAAAAAAAAAAAAAAAAATGACACTGTCTTCGGTTTTAATCGCTTTTCTCTATTCATTGCTATTTTCAATGGAAAGGCTGTATATGTTATTAACCATTTTTACGATAGGCTACAGCTCAATAAAATATGGAATTAAGTAATGGAGTTGGGCACTGGAACTAATGATACTTTTTATGTTATCGTCTATATATTTTCATGATAATTTAGAGTCTGGAGCATGGCTATTGGCATGATAAATTCTTGTCACTATTAAGACTAATATATATACATATTAAAAAGGGATGGCAATGCGAGCTTGAACAACAAAAAAGCATTACGATGGCCATCCAAATAATTGTGCATATTTCCCCCCAAAAATGTAAGATTTCATTACATCTTATTTTTGTTGATCTCCATTTCTCCTCTTCTGGATTTGTGGTTAAAATATTATTTCATCCAAATGACCTCGAACTATTCATTTCTTTTCTAGATACAAAAAGAATCAAGACAGGAAGTGCAAAATACCCAGTAGGTAAAATGTCATACACAGTAGAGTAAACCCCTCCTCCATCATGGGGGTTACATTCTAGACATCCCTTCCCTACGATAAATGAAAATCTATGATACTGAAACACCTAAGGTATGTTTTAGTACCATTGATAGTAATTTAACATATTTAGTCATGTGTAATATAATGAAAGAGCACAAGGGCAACGGATCACACATATTGTATAGAGTATAGACATTATAAAAAGAAATTGAGTAAGAACTATAGCAACACCGAATAAGAATGTGATAAACTATAATTGAGATGAGCAAACCAGTAAAAAAGCAGGGGTCATTATTTGTTGAGTGCTAGTGGTACCTCTTTTTCTACTACTTAGTTTGTTCATATTTGTTGTGAACTCATGTTTTTTTTATGAAGTTATAGCAAACAAGTTAATAGTAGGGTGGCGTAGTGGTCGACTAGTTTGCACGTTGGCCTCACAGTGCAGAGGTGCAGGGTTCGATTCCTGCTCCGGCCTTCCTGAGTGGAGTTTGCATGTTTTCCACGTGCCTGCGTGGGTTTTCTCTGGGTACTCCGATTTCCTCCCACATTCCAAAAACATGTATGGCAGGTAAACATTCCAAATTGTCCCTCGGTCTGATTGTGAGCACGAATGATTGTATGTCTGTGTGTGCCCTGCCAGTTCAGGGTGCACCCCGTTAACTGCCCAAAGACAACCGGGATAGGCTCCAGCACGCCCCACCACCCTTGTGAGGATGAGCGGATCAGAAAATGGACGGATGGATGGAAGGACCAGGCGGCCCGGTGGTCCAGTGGTTAGCGTGTCGACATCACAGTGCAGAGGGACTGGGTTCAATTCCATCTCCGCTCCGGCCTTCCTGTGTGGAGTTTGCATGTTGTGAGCTTGGATGGTTGTTCGTCTCTGTGTGCCCTGCGATTGGTTGGCAACCGGTTCAGAGTGTTCCTCGCCTACTGCCCGAAGACAGCTGGGATAGGCTCCAGCACCCCCGCGACCCTTGTGAGGATAAAGTGGATCGGAAAATGAATGAATGAAAGGATGGAAGGACCGACAGTTACTCAGTTAAACATCTGATGCAGTAAAAGCATTAAAATAATAATACCGGTATACTTTTTTTTCAATCTTTAAAATGACAAACTATTTCTGGACATAGATAAAAGTAGCTACAAACAAGCTAAATGTGGAGTAAAATTGAATAACGCATGAGGATTAACCCATCTGATAATAATAAAATTTTACCCCTTACACTATTGTTTTGGACATACTATAAATAAGTTCCGGTACCAAACATTGAGGATCAGAAATGGATGGTGGCAATTAACAGGACATTTTTTCATTATTTGTAAGTTTTTGCCGATGGGATGTCAGTACACGATCTGCAAGTCAGTGCTACAAAAGGGAACCTAACTTTATCATGAAGACAGTAGAGAGCACAAAAGCAGTAAAACTAAAAATCAAGTCTCATGCTGACTCAAAAGCCAAAGAATAGAAATTAGTTTTGAGATGAGTTTTAAAGATGAGCAGCGAGGGGGCTTGCCGAATGTTCAGTGGGAGGTCATTCCAAAGCGAGAGACCAGCAACAGCAAAGGCTCGATCTCTTCTGAGCCTCCGCTTAGTTTCCAGTACCTTTCATAGTATCGGGTCTCCAGACCTGAGGACTGGGCAGGTACGTTATGGCGGAGGAGCTCAGATAAAGTGGGGCGAGGCCATTTAAATATTTCAAAAGGAATAATAGGATATTAAAAAGAACTCTTAAAATGTATAGTGAGCCAGTGAAGGGATGCCACAGTAGGAGTTATGTTCTCCATCTTATGCGTACCAGTCAAGTGGCGAGCAGCAGCATTCTGGACCAACTGGAGACGCTTAATGGAGGATTGGCTGACTCCAAGGTAAAGTGCATTACAGTAATCCAGCTCGGATGTGAATTCAAGCAAGAATTGTGTGCCTTTGGATCTCCTCTTCTATTTTAGCCTCCTTCATATTTAAAGACTGATTTCCCCTTTAGAAACAATCCAAAAAGCAACGTAGAGCCCCAAGAGGCGAGTAATGCTGAGTTGCTATTAATAGGGGTCACTCTTATGAGTGACCCCTATTTTCGCTGCAAATGCTCTAGTGCAGGGGTGTCAAACATACGGCCCGCGGGCCGGATCCGGCCCGCAAAGGAGTTTAATCCGGCCCGCGAGATGATTATGTAAAGCATGGTGTCAAACATACGGCCCGCGGGCCGGAACCGGCCCGCAAGGAGGTTCAATTAGGCCCGCAGGATAATTTAAAAGTGAAAAAAATGCATTAAAGACAGAATTAATATTTTTAATAAGGTGCAATTCATTTAGTATCCGCAAGGGGACACTGTTTTGATCAGAGAAGAAGACAACAGCAGCCTCAGTCCGTCACTGTGACAGACCCATGACAGCAGACGCTATCAATAGCACTCTCACATTTACACATTTAATAGCACTCTCCTTAGAATCTTGTTTAATCTTAAAGTGCATTACTGTATTTTTCAATACCAATTACTTGTTAATGTTTGTACAATCAGTGGGATCATTTGCAATGCATTTATGTGAATGATAAAAGTAAATTGCACATTTGTCGAAGGAAATGTAAGGTGCTTCATGAAATATTTTGAAAAAGATATGTTCATTAAATTTCAACATTTTCCTAATGTTCTTGTGCTTCTTTATACCAAAACAAAGGAAAGACATTGAAAATATTGAATCATACATCACTCAGTGTTTTGGACCAAGAGTACTAAAAAGAGTATAC
>NW_017805529.1:0-1524 GCF_001891065.2 Hippocampus comes | reverse complement strand
AAAATCGGCGAAGTAGCGTCCAAAAAAAACTTTTTTTTTTTTAAAGTCCGCAAACGGTCCGCGAGAAGCTGCAAAACAACAGCGCGTCACATAGAGCAACATATACAGTACTGTACTCCATGTATATGTAAAAAAAATAATAATAATAATAATAATATATTTTTTTTAAAATATGTTTGAAAAAATCCGCGATGCACTGAACCCGCGATAAACGAACCGCGAAGTAGCGAGGGATCACTGTACTGCGATTAGACCCTTGGACCAAAAAGAGACGAGAACACATCTTTCCTTTACCTGTCCATGCTACGAGAGCTTCAGCACTATCGAAGTTAAAGGAACAGTACCTTGGCTGAATATCTGCCGAGTTAATGAAATAAAACTCACAGGGTGTAGTTCAAAGCATGGAGTTCAAAGTGCAAATCCACTGGACACATGCTTATGATTTGACCTTTGGAGAACAAGTGTCATGGTTATACTCCCGCTGCCGGACATTAACGTTGCAACTACTTGTTGAAAAGATGCTGATAATGGTCAAGGTGCCCTTGAGCAAGATACTGACACAATTCTTTTCAGAAGTTAGGCTTGCTACGGTGAATTTGTGGGACAACACGCATACAAACACCTCCTGTAATACACCGTCCAAGATTTCTTGTGGATAGAGCAAGAGTTTGCACAGAATACAAACTGATGCCTCCTCTAAAGGAGGTAACCCCCGTGACACTTTGCGTGAATTAAGTGCGCGACTTCCGGAATACCAAAACCAGTGTTTTGTTTACAAAGAACACGGAAACTGTGTGAGTCCAATTTGTATGCCCATTCTATACTTTAACAACCTAGGAACAACAGTTGTTGCAGCTTAGAAGAGAAAACATTTCAATCTCGCTTTCTGCTAATGTTAAGGGATAGGAGGGTGACAGAAAAAAGTTGCCAGCGAAAAGGTGCAGTCACGCTGAATTACTTTCGGAACTCTGACCCAATAGATGTGAGGCAGTGAACTATCTCAAAAGTGCTGAGGCCTATCAGTACCGACATAGTAATCAAGTTGGTTGCGTTTTGTTAAAAGAGGTTGGACATAGCATTATTTAGCTTAAAATAGCCGTAGAGCCAGCCATACAGACTACTTCTCACTGATTGGTATAACCACATGACCGGGATGCTCCCAATGTGGGAATGCCAGTTGTTGCAGCTTAGAAGAGAAAACATTTCAATCTCGCTTTCTGCTAATGTGAAGGGATAGGAGGGTGACATAAAAAAGTTGCCAGCGAAAAGGTGCAGTCACGCTGAATTACTTTCGGAACTCTGACCCAATAGATGTGAGGCAGTGAACTATCTCAAAAGTGCTGAGGCCTATCAGTACCGACATAGTAATCAAGTTGGTTGCGTTTTGTTAAAAGAGGTTGGACATAGCATTGTTTAGCTTAAAATAGACGTAGAGCCGGCCATACGACTACTTCTCACTTAATGGTATAACCACATGACCGGGATGCTTATTGTAAATAAGCTTCATCTCACTTAATGTCATAA
>NW_017805528.1:0-521 GCF_001891065.2 Hippocampus comes | reverse complement strand
AAAGCATAAAAATGTGTCAAAATATGTAATAAATACATGTTACAATTTGATTTTTGTGCAATGAATGAGATTTGTGCATAATGTAAAAAAACAAAGAATCGAGTAAAGAATAAAAATGAAGGTCATTTAACTTTTAACTGCGTCCTCATCGGTTTTTTTTGCCCTCTTTAGTTCATGTTCTCTCTCAGAAGTGATTTTTGCCTGGCATTTTGTAAGGAACTGATCCAAAGATGTTTGCTTTTGTCGGCTTTTAACAATCCTTTTAAACTGTCCAAGGCAAACATCAGCAAAATGAGCGATCGCCCGACTGGTGAACACTTTTTCTGGGTGATTTACATTTACGTAAAACTATTGAATGGGCGAATGATGAGTACGCTGCATAACAAGAGGCAATATTTTCCTGTTGAGGTGTTTCGTAACTTGAACATTTCGTATGAAGAGAGGTTCGTAACTAGAGATACCACTGTATCGTCTTCTCCTGTGCTGAGTGTATTTTGTGTTCCAAAACAAAATGGAATAAT
>NW_017805527.1:0-2129 GCF_001891065.2 Hippocampus comes | reverse complement strand
GGCTTTTATCTGTCATCTACCGCACGGTAATGGCCTGCTCGGATGTAAATAGCTCTGGGCAGCAATCAAGCTGCTGTGCAAAGATACACAAAGAGACGCACGTGACGCCCATTCGGTGTTGACGAGCTGTTTTGTGGAGCCAAACAATAACACTGAATAAAAAACCCCTTCACATTTTGAACCGCTAGAAACAGAGGTCCCCAACCACCGGTCCGCGGACCGGCACGGAGGCACGGCCCATTTGGTAGTGAGTGACAAACAGACCTGGGACCTGGGAGATATTTATTCACTCAGACGTGGCGCAAATGCGCGCGACTCGAGTCTTCCTTCTAACCTTGGTTTACAAGTTGAAATGAACAACATCTGCCAATCAATGAAAGATGACGCATTACACAGAAACTAATCGTAACGCATCGACCAAACAAACGTGCAGCTGACGGGTCGCCACGACTTCCGAAGATGAAGCTCGTTTGACAAGAGAAGTCCCTCCCCGAGCGACGTGGAGGAGGAAGCTGTTGAGCGTGGCGTGTCGTCCCCAACAAGGTAAGACAAGAAAGCGGTTGTATCATTTGAACAAGTAGCACCCAAGTGATCAAGTGGAAAGCGTGAAAAAAGCGAGCGGAGTTTGAACAGCCTGCTCACGTACGTCAACATTAGCAGATGAGTCGCTCGTAACTAGCCCGCAGCCACCGAATGAAAGCAGCAGTCAATCGTGTCGCATTTACAAGTAGCAATGATGCTAACGTCGCTTGTAAGATCATAACTTCACATTTTTTATTTTTATATGATGTAATTATTTTCCTGATTGGTCCGTTTCTTCGTAGTTGACTGTGTTATTTCATTTGCTTCTACATTTGCTGTACAGTACAATAACACTGAAAGGAATGAAACAAAAATTGATGTTAATTAAATGTTCACTGATCCTACAGTTATATTTGTTGTCAGGACTAGTGCTTTAATAAGGGCAATTTAAAAAGAATGAAAAAATGGTTGCGGGTCTGCGAACAGCATGTGTTTCTCTCAACTGGTCCTTTTGGGACCGCTGCTCTCGAATAATACCCAATAGACGGACATAGGGATCATCATCAAGTGGTAGGGGTCGAGTTAGCGATGTCATCAATTTTGAAATCAGTTAATGGGCTCTGAACTGCTAGAAAAAAAAAAATCTCTGAGTTTGCATCTGGAAAATACTGCATGTATCAAATAACTCATGTTATACCCCCCCCCCCCAAAAAAAATGGAATCCAAATTCAAACAACCATTCCACTGTAAACAGTCTCCCAGACACATAGCAGACCTCTAGAAGGCATTGTTTCCTGTTCGGGAATGGTTCTTGATGAACTCAAGATCAGCTCTTGTGTAATCTCAGAGGAACTTCTCCAAAATGACATCCGAAATAGTCTTCACCTCTGGTTAAATGTGTACGGACGGAACCAGCGTAGCGACAGTGAACAGACTTCTTAATCCGCAATGTCGTGTACGAGTGTCATCGTGTCCTACGTACTCAGATATGCTTTTGTTTGTGTGTGTGTGTGTGTGCGCGTGTGTGTTTGTGTGCTGAGACAGCCAAAGTAAGACTGAGATAAGGGAGCCAACTTACAGTTGTTGTTCAGGACTCGGTCCAGACTCTCACGCCACTGCGACGCTTCCTCGCATGACGGTCTGTGCGCAGAGAATGTTTCATGTCAACAAAATGTTGAGGGGAATCTTCATGCACATTCACGTTGTTCATTAAAATCTTGTGGTTTTTTTTTGTTTTTTTTTAAGAAAACCTTTATTTGTCTCACAATGGAGAAATTCCCAATTAATGAATTCATCAATCAATTAATTAATTAATGACAACAAATTCTGTATCCTCACTAAAAAAAAAAATCCCCTCCCTCAAAAATGCAATCAATTTTTTTTTAACATTGACTACAGATTCAATCATGGAAAAACAAGGCTGAAAAAAAATCCTCATGAGTCGCAGGATTTGTAAAAACAGCAGTTGATTTGTCAACTCATTCTGAATGCTTTGTAACAATTAGAAAAGTAAACGGAACCCAAAGACAAATGCAAAATCCTTTTTCTGTCGCCGATGTTGTGGGCCTTTGGGCCGTTTTGGTCGAATGGTTTTGCGCAGGGAACAG
>NW_017805526.1:0-733 GCF_001891065.2 Hippocampus comes | reverse complement strand
CCGCGTCGCTAATGAACAACCGTCGTCGTCCACACTATTGTGCATTGAGAAGCGGTAATGTTAAACTGTTGGGACTATTTGCTCACAACTGAATTGGATCTGGGATTGATCATTTTTGGCAGTCGATTCTAAACAGAGGTAATTTGGCGAGCACTGATTGCCTCCCTGCCCAGCCTGGCTTCGCGTTTTCCTCCACGGACCACCCGGCCCAACTCTTATCCTTCTTGCCATTCGGTTTTGGATCCACTGCTTGCCTTTAACTTTGTTACCCTTAACACAACATCAAGAAAGAAAGAAAAAAAAATGTTTTGGAAGTATGGACAGTCAACCTTTTCAACAGGGGCTGAATTTGGTGGAAATGAAAGGGCAAAAGCAATTGAAGAGGCACCAAAAATAATTCATGGAAGCGCTCATCGAGTTAATGCTAATTTTATGGCTCGGAAAAAAAATGTCAACTCATTATTCCTGCGGGCCAAAAGCCAACTGCCCTCTCGTGACCCTTTGTGACGAGGACACACGCGTCTTCCATGTATTGCTGGGGGCGAATTCTTTAAAGTTCTGCTGAATTCTTGTCCTGCTGCTGCCCCGTCTAGCTCGGACGGTGTGCTGTGTGCCACTGTGCTGACACTGAAAGCCGAAACAAGATCAGCCTTTGTCGAGTTAGATTCCGTAAAGTGACTGATATTAGGGAAAAGAAGAAAAAAAAAACAGCTCGGTAATGATGAATGTTGAC
>NW_017805525.1:16773-20395 GCF_001891065.2 Hippocampus comes | reverse complement strand
AAAATGAGACTGATAGGTTGATTAGGGTGCAGTGTTCATTAACATGAAATAATATAATTCTAACATGCACAAACACACACAAATGGTTGGTTGCCCCCCCCCCCGCGCCCTCTACACCACACGTGATCGTTTTGGGAGCAGCCCGTGATCTACCGCTGGATCGCGATTGACGTGAATCTCTCCTCTTTCATCGATGACTGCTTCAAACAACAAAGTGTCTGCAGAAAAAGTGGTGAAGATTGCATGACTGTGTGTGTCTTATGTGTTGGGTTGTTTTATTTTGTCATCGTATGTTAACTGTTGTGTTGATGGCGGCGCGGGTTTCCGCAGAGGCTCCTCCCTCTCTCCTGTGGTTGAGATGAAAGAAATATCATCTGTGCCGTATGTTGCACATAAAGTACATTTGACAATAAAGTTGACCTGACCTGACTTGACTTGTTATCATTGGCTAAGAAGAAGCATGAGCGTCCTTACTTTCAACGTCCGTGCATTGTCTACTAAGCATTTATTTTCAGAAAAGTGACATTTTTAATTTCAGGTTGCGACAATCTGTTTTTGTCAACCATACAAAACTATATTTTGTGTTATACACGATATATGGAGACTTATGGGACACATCTCTCTCTCTCTCTCTCTCTCTCTCTCTCTCTCTCTCTCTCTCTCTCTCCCTCCCCCTCTCTATTTTTTTTGGGGGGGGGGCATGTGGGGTTGTGAATGCATGTTACAACTTCCATATTTGAACATACTTTGGAATTTACAAACACTCGACTCACGCTTGGTAAGGCCCATGCGCGGTGTCGTTTGACCTCTGCAGTTTTACATCTGTCTGTAATTTATTGGGGAGTGTTCGAGGTGTTCTGTTATGGTCACTGGCTTTGTCTTTGGACCCCCCCCTCCCTCTACTCAACTCAACTCAACTCAACTGTATTTAGAGAGCACTTTAAAACAACCATCGCTGTATACAAATCGCCGTACACGGAGCAAATATCACACATAAAACAATAAAAAAACAGTAAAATGAAACGAATCATGGCAAAGGGTAAATACAAAATCAAGTAGAAACGTTTTGATGAAAGTTCATGTTGCAATTTAAAGTACGGCACCGAAGCCAGGACGTGACGCTTTGCTGGAGTCATTTCCCTTTCTTTCGATTTCACGATGACAACAACTGCTTTGTTTTTGGTATGCACCTTTGATGTGTCCTTGCAGTGCCCCCGCTGAATCCCCTGTAGCACCGCGTGTGCCCGTCTTTGTGATGGCTCACTGAAAGTGCAGCCCTTTTTCTTTCAACTCTTGATGTTGTTCCGTGAGCTGTGCTTAAATTCGG
Source organism: Hippocampus comes (assembly GCF_001891065.2). Taxonomy (NCBI): domain Eukaryota; kingdom Metazoa; phylum Chordata; class Actinopteri; order Syngnathiformes; family Syngnathidae; genus Hippocampus; species Hippocampus comes. The sequence goes on along the minus strand of NW_017805525.1, from coordinate 19,068 downwards.
CAGCCAAGCCAGCTGGCTTCATCACATCGAAGAGTCATTCGACCTGACCAGAAGAGTCATTCCACCTGACCAGAGTGTATCTCTTCTCCTCGTGACGGACCGCGGTAGCAGTCACCATGTCGCCACTTCTGCTGATGGCCTGCGTGCTCAGCTTGTTCGCGTCTTCGGTCATGTGTAAGTATGGAAGAGAAAAAAAATGCCAGGTACCTGAGAAGAGTCTTATTTACCAGTCGATATTTTTGCATTAACTTTCATAGGATATATTCTGTAAGTCTGTCATGTATACACCAGAGGTGTCCAAAGATTTGATTTAAAAAAAAAAAGGGAAGGATGAAAGGGCCCCTTTAAAATTCATGAGCTTTTCTCAGCTCAAGTCAGTCAAGAAAGCAATTATACATTGTTTGTACTGTTTTTTTCATCAGCCGTCTGTTCAAGGTGTTCAGGAAAGTAGTTGATTTTTTTAGGGTACCCACCACCCCTTCGCCGAATTGCATGGCCACAAACTGAACCAAAAAAGAAAAACGAAAGTTGGAAGGTAACCATTTTTCAGTTACCCCAGGATCATTAATGTGATGTCTGAATCAATCAGCCATCGAGCAGAGTGGAAGAAACTATTTTTGCCTCTTAAAATAGAATGATCTTTATTCACTGCAGTGTTTTGAAGATAAATTGTTATTCTTATCATCACTAATGGCTTCATTGTATCTTCTTATACATTGTTTTTGGTCATGTCGCCGGCCGTCAGGGGCCCTCGGGCCACAGTTTGGACACCCCAGGTATACACAGGAGCGGTTGGCTTGTAGAAAGACTGCCAAGCCACCTCCTGCTGATACAAAGAGCCCACTGCATGAAAAGCGCCTGTCAAACAACCGCTCAAAATGTGTCTGTCCTCAGGCATTGAGAGTGACGGTTGGAAGACATTCGGCACGGGTTGCTATCGCTTCTTCGGCATGCGCAAAACTTGGTCTGAGGCCGACAAATACTGTGTCCAAGAGGGTGGTCACCTGTCCAGCTTCCACTCACACCCAGAGTTGGCGTTCTTGAATGGTGAGCATTAAGATTTGGGGAGTCCTGCCCATGGCCGGACACAATGCTTCACGACGTCCATCGATGTGAGTTGTGTTCCTGTGCTCAAACTAATAGTCGTGAGTGTTTTTGTTGTTGTTTTTGTTGTTTTTCTTTCCCAAAGGCCTGAGCGGTGGCTCCGCGAACACGTGGGTGGGAATGAAAATCCAGTGGTCCAGATTTGGAAGCTTTTTGTGGTGGGAGAAATCCCTTTCATTTAGTGATGGAAGCGCTGCGGAAAGTGAATCATTTGCCCCATTGTTATTTGGCAAAAAGTAAGATCTGGTGTGATCACAAGGAAAGAGTGGAAATAGAAAGATTGATGAATTGGATGCAAGTGAAGTGCTAATCTTTCAAAGTGAATTGAAACAGATGAGGGGAAAACCAATCAAGGTCATGGGGGGGAGAGAAACACATGACAGGAGGAAGCTTTTGATGGGGACAAAGGAGTAAAAATCAATTTTGAGGGGTGGGAAATACTACCCATGGAATCATGGGAAACGTCCCTGACTGTTTTCGGCAGTAAAGGGATCCTAAAATAGAGGACAGCATCCAGGACACACACCCTTGCTCTTGAAATCAGGAACAAGTCGTGTCTCCAAGCTTGTACTTTGCAAATAAATTGAGACACCGACAGCATGGAATCTATTGACATATACACTGTGAAACAACTTGGGTTGAATGTACCCAAAAGATGGAGGGGTCCCCTTGAATTGGGTCCATGTTAAATCATCAATTTTTGGCAAAGAGTGTTATCGCCTTCATGAGAACGTTTTTCAAAACATTTCTGGTCCAGGCCCCCCAAAAATCATTTGTTACTTCGGGATAATTCTCCAGGTGGTTGTTTAGTGTCACAAGGGCTATGAGGAACATGTCCTGAAACCCGACGTGCTAAAATCACATTCATCCCTTCGAATGTACAGGACTACCTCGACTTACACTAACCAAGACATTACTCAGACCGAGACAAGACCAGCGAGCGACAGCGGCGTTCGTTTGGGGCTCCAGTGGTCGGCGAACCTGGCGGCGGCGACAGCGGCCAGTGAGAGCGAGTGACAGCGACGTTCGTCTGGGGCTCCAGCGATCGGTGAGCCAGGCGGCGGCGGCGACGAAGGCGACGGCAGTAGCTGAACTCACTCGACCACCGAGGCAGCGCGAGCTAGCGATAGCCAGCCGGCGTGAGCGAGCGAGAGGGATCTTCGGAGCTCCAGCGGCGGGCAACCCTTGGGG
>NW_017805525.1:10098-12641 GCF_001891065.2 Hippocampus comes | reverse complement strand
AAGGGGTAGGACTAGATAAGTTGTATACTTCTTCCTACTCCTTTGAACATATAACTGTGATGATGTTTGTATTACTTACTTTCACTTTTATTTTCCTTACATAATTTTTGTTTGCATTTTGTCATGTTATTGTATGTTTTATATATGTTCAATAAACAATCAAACAAACAAACAAACAAGACTGGGACCCCAAGCCATGGTACCATGAATGCGTTGTGGTGAGAGGAAACGGACGTTTCACCCACATGGCTTGCGGCACAGCCCTGCCATTCATCTGTAAAAAAGGTCCGCGAGTCATGAATGCGTCACGTGCTTGGCATCATTGGGAATGTGTGCGCTGAACCGAAATTCCTTTCCTGCAAGCCGTGGCTCCCCTTGTCGTACCTGTACATGTCCTGCGTGTACCTGTGATAAGTGTTCTTGTCCCAAGAGGCCGTGTCCTACTTGTAGTTGTCCTGAGTGTCGTTGTGCTACTTGTGCCCCTCCTACCACCTGCCCTCCTGTTCCCCCTCTGCCCTGTCCGACTCATCCTCCTATGACTACCTGTCCCAGTCTTCCCACTTGTCCTCCCCCCAGCTGCCAGGTAATGTCACACACTGGAGTGAAAACTCTTCTCTGACGCACGTGCCTGATGACATGGAAGGTCCGGGACTACTTCTTTTGGCGCCTCATCCGGTGAGTTTCGGACTTGAGTTGTGTATTTTCCACGATAGCCTTTTTTCAGAGCGAGGACTCGTTCTCAGATTGGAGTGTTTGATCAATTCCACGGCATACTTCAATACAAATTTCATTGTTGACTGTAACAAATTGTGTGCGCGCAGGATGGATTCAGAGTAGACCTTTTGGGGCTGCTCGCTGTGGGCAGCAGCATCGCCATCGGAGGACAAGTCATGCCGATGGCCGAAGAGTACGTAACCTCCCAACCTCCCCTCCCAAAAGGAATTCACTTTCCACGACATGTTTGTGCTTCTCACATATAGTTTTGAACTGGAAAAATCCCGTGTTTTCAAAGACGCGAGTGTGTTGTTCTACTTTGGAATATATCGAGATACCTATGCAATGATATTTTAGTGGAGATAGATCAGAAGGAAATTGCGCATTCCCAGCCCTGACAAGGTCATTCAAATGCACGTCAAGTGACAACCTGAAAATCTGTTGCATTATACTCTCTCGAACTGATGTCAAATGTAATCGCATCATTGGTCACTTCCAATCGTTTTGCAACCCACATGTCGAAAAGTCGACCGAATTGTCTTTCGCACACTCCTAGTTTGAAGACACCTGAATGAGTGAATATTGCAGGTTGATCTTCGAGCTGGTCGCGGCCAACGACACTGCGCTGCAACTGGCCTTTCGCATGCAAGACAAAAAGATTCTTCTGACCGCCGACCTGAATGGGACCAAGAACATCGAGGAGAAAGAGATGGACTCCTTCCTCTTTGGACCCGGACGCGACTTTGAGGTCAGCTCAACCACGACGTCGACGGTATCATTCGGCAAACATCTCCATGACTGCCGTAACTGTTTATTGGTGGGCAGCAAGGTGGTCTGAAGGTTGTTTACTTCCATTTTAGTACTCTATCCGTGCCCAGACACCTCTTGACAACCAGCCCGTCATTTTGTCTGGAATGGCCAGTGAAAGAGCTCTTCGCCAGCACATTGCTCACACTGCTGTTGTGTCATTCAGGTGATCATCCAGTGCCACGACGGCGCCCACCAGGGTCGTGAACTGGGTTGAAGACCCGCAAAGCATTACGGCACTAACGATCGGGGATACCCTGTTGCTGAGGGACGTGAGGCTGATGTGACGTGACCGTCGCCATCAGATCGGAAGCCCCACTCTTTGATCGTCATATTGTCTATGGGGGTTTTCTCTTCCCTTAATTACTCCACGTGTCCATGTTTGGTTGCTGTGGAACAAATACAAATCAAATAAACCTGAGCATTGCACGTGAATGTCTCGTCTATAGTATGCTGAATTCCGATCATGTAGGGCGCGTTGACTGACATGTTTGACTACTATCACTGGGAGCTCTTCAAATTGAGGGAATTACTCTGCAAAACTACAGTAAATATTCTCTAGTGCGGACTCGTGTTTGCGCTGTCCAATTTGTCCTGATAACAGAAATTCCTCATTTGGGAAATGAGCATGGTACATGTCCTTGATGAACCTGCAAGTATGTTGACAAAAATGCACGTGTAACAACACAATCAATAAAATACAAAAATATACTGTCCAAAAACTTTATATAACAAAAACTGCAATACAGGTGAATCCAAAAAAAATCACAACAGTAAAATACGTACAGTATTTTAATGTTTATTTTTTTCTGTCTTGGGAAAAAAATGTGTCTATTTTGGATTGTTTGGTTGGATGCATTCTTTGGTTTATGACAATGTTTGCCTGCGTGTCATACAGTTTTCTTGCTAGTTGCAAGTAACTGTCCCATTGATCACCAATGTCTGGTAATTCTTGTGCATACTGACGGATTTTACTTGCCATTTGGATTGCTTCCTCGCTGGATGGTGGCTTGTCATCAGGA
>NW_017805525.1:8082-9763 GCF_001891065.2 Hippocampus comes | reverse complement strand
AGCTCCCGCGGCATGACGTCTCAATCCGGGTTACGGGTAGTGGAATTTCCGCTTACGTAAGTTCCGGTAACATGTAATATCGTAGTCAAAATGTTAATGCACAGGCTTTTGTTCCGGGTGAAGGATATTCCTTTTCATAGAATTCCGGGGATGGGAATATTTTCTGTAGTCGTTACCCTAGCTTAATTTTACCATATTTGCCGAATGCTTGTGGAGGCTCTCAGTCGTACAGGAAAGTTCCATGGTAGAAAGGGTTCTGTCAGTCGTCATCTGTACCTGTGGGTAAAAAAACAAAAAAGGACGTTTCGCTTCTCTCACAGAAGCTTCGTCAGCGGTAGACAACCCTGAAGTCTCCGTGAAGACTCCGGGAAGTTATTTTATATTTGCCGAATTTATGGGTAATATTAAAACCACATCCAATACTGTATAGCTAATTGGGCTGACATTTTGCTGCAACCCGGTTCAACAATTGTCTGCTCCAGATCTGACAAGGAAAAGGAAACGAATGTGCATCTTTACATTAAATTTCCCAAGGGTTTGCTCTACAGTTCAGATAGGTCTTTCGTTGCCGATTTTTGTGATGTGTCCCTCCTCACTTGCTGTAGAGTGACGCTCCATGAACGTCTTAACCTGTATTGCAAGACTCTAAATTGTGCCTCATGTGCAAAAACTGCGATCAGTGGTCACCAAAATTTCTGTTGCCATATCAAAATAGCTACGGTGAAAAAGAAAACTCTTGATAAAAATACAAACGTTACTTTCAGAAATCCGTGCTTCCAAATGGGATGGGGGGGCATAAAAGTCTTTGGTAGGCAGGCACCGGGAGACAACACAGTCAGCTTTGTTCACCGGCTGGATTGATCATTCGTGAAATGGATGTCCGTAGGTACTTTGTTCTCTGACTGCCCACCCGGTGGCAGTGTTGCCATAAAAACATTTCCTGAACCGCTTTATCCTCACAAAGTTTGCGGGGCGTGCTGCAGACTATCCCAGCCGTCTTCGGGCAGTAGGCGAGGGACACCCTGAACCAGTTGCCACACAGGCTAACAACGACACTAGGGACAATTTAGAGTGTTCAATGATGCATGTTTTTTGTAATGTGGTAGGAAACCAGAGTACCCGGAGAAAAACCACGCAGGCCTGGGGAGAACATGCGAACTCCACACAGAAAGGCCGGAGCCGGGATCGAACCCATGACCTCTGCATTTTGAGGTTGACGTGCCCACTCGCCCACCAGGCTGCCCATATATAAAAAAATTTTCCTCGTCTCACCCCTCGGGTGGTGTCCATCCCTCATTCAGCTCGGGTCCTCTACCAGAGGCCAGGAAGCTTGAGGGTTCTGTGCAGTATCCTTGCTGTTCCCAGCACTGCACATTTCTGGACTGAGATGTCCGATGTTGTTCCCGGGATCTGTTGCAACCACTCATCTAGTTTGGGGGGTCACTGCCCCAAGTGCTCCGACCACCACAGGCACGACTGTCACCTTTACCTTCCAGGCTCTCTCCAGCTCCTCTCTGAGCCCTTGGTATTTCTCGAGTTTCTCGTGTTCCTTCTTTCTGATGTTTCCATCACTTGGGACAGCTACATCCACTACAACGGCTTTCCTCTGCCCTTTATCGATGATCACGATATCTGGTTGGTTCGCCATTACCATCTTGTCAGTCTGGATCTGGAAGTCCCA
>NW_017805525.1:1165-7224 GCF_001891065.2 Hippocampus comes | reverse complement strand
ATATATATGTACACACACACAGAGATACACATTTGTCGGTTTAATAAAAGGCAAAGTATAAAAAAAATAAAACAAAGTGTTATTTTCGAAAAGTACATATCATGTAGTTCTGTTTCATTTTTTAAAAATTAAATGGAGTTCTGGCGGTGGGAGGTGAAAATCGTGTTTCGAGCTCGTACAAGATCATGTCTATGAAGATATACCGTATTGGCCCGAATATAAGATGGCCCTGATTATCAGACGACACCCTCTTTTTCAAGACTCAATTTTGAAAAAAGACTTTATACAGAAAAGAATTACAGTACATCTGAAACAAAAGGTTATCACAATATATTTGAGAGAAAAAGCATGCTATTTTGCCTCATTCAAATCTTAATATCTGAACATTGAACTATGTAAACCAAAGTGCAATCACATTCGAAAATGAATGGCTACTGGATTTTGAAATGTAAATTACATCATAACTTCTCCTCAGCTGCCGGTTAACCTGGCCGATCTTTGACCCACTTTTCTCCAGATTGTCGCTGCGTTTCTCCATTTTCTGATATCTCCATTATTTTCTTCTCTTCTTTGTTACCGCTATTTTTTATTTTTCTTCTTCGTGACAGGGGTTCACTTTGGCCTGGGGAGTCAGGTTCAGCATTCGCTTCAAGTATACCTGGCGCCATATTGCGTCGTGAATGGGTATAATGTCGAGACCCCGAATATAAGACGATCCCCACTTTTTCAGTTTTATTTCAATGCAAAAAACACCGTCTTATATTCAGGCCAATACGGTAAGTGCAAGCGGAACGCTCATTGTGTTGCAGATACATATTCGTTTGTTTTGATCAAACGTTTCCACAATTATGTGGTTGAGAGGAAAGAGATTTCATCTGTGCTGTATGTTGCCGATAGAGCATTTTCTACAATAAAGTTGACTTGACTTGAAAGCACAATGCTCACCAGTCCAATTCACGGCAGCAACTGAAGAAGAAAAACAAATGAAAAACAAGGGGCATCATAAAGAAACAAAGCAGAATGGCATTCCATGTAAAAATGCATTATAAGTACTCTTCTGCGCTGCCATGCGGTGGGACTTAATTTTCGCGGTGGTTTCAAGGGCTCCGCATGGCGACAACCTCCCACACGGCATTTCGGCATTTTTATCCTTGGCCGTCGCGTGGCTGGTCATCTAAGTGCTGTGCATGGAACGGATGAACGCCCACCTTCCAGTGGCGGTTCTAGATCAATTTCACTGAGGGGCTCTGGCTGGGGCCAGGGGATTTGATGGAGGGGCACATTCAACCCATGGCTAAAAAGACAGATTCTAAAATTTGATTTGACTTTTTAGTTGATAAAACTTTGAAACCATTGCAGTTGTAACATTACAGTGATGAGGAAAAAAAACAGCATTAGGAGGGCTAAAATGTCTGCAATCGTAACCAGAGGCCGAGTCCAACTGTTTTGAACATTCAAGCCAGGGGTGGATGTGGTACCAGCATGCCTTGAAGCTCCTCCTCCTTGGATACAGTTTTAGGTCTGGCTGCATTGTCGGGTCTTCTTTACATTTACTGATGTGTGTGGAGAAAGACAAACCGAATAGATGTAAACACAATTTCTGCATGGAAACAGCATATACATTAACCTGCTACACTTAGATTGCTTAGGCACTCAGACATACACAATTGTCCAGAATGTATTTATTTATGCTATTTATTAATTGTATTAATTATTTTTTTATTGTATTCAGTAAATAATATTTATAAGATCAATTAATAAATTCTCAAGCCTGACCAGGGACTAAAACTGCAAATACACTGAACCTAGATGTTTTACATGCATCTAATTGTCCCAATTTTAAAAGGCAATGTCTTATATATTGTTCCTGTTCAATAAACATTAAAATAAAAAGGGATACTAAAAAAGTTACACACACGCACGTACGCACACACAGAAAAGAATAGTGTTCTTTTCACCATCACATATCTGATGGTCCAGTGCTTGTAGAAGCACAAATATTCTCTGCCTGTGTCTCACACTCCTGCTCTTGGGGGCTTGCTTGGTTATGCGTTGTGGTTGTCGTGGACAATATAATAATAATAATAATATAATAATAATAATACATTTTATTTGTAAGCGCCTTTCATAACACTCAAGGACACTGTAAAGGCAAGAGCAAACAATAAAACAATAAAAATAAAACCACAGACAAAATATAAATAAAAGAGATAAATTTATGTGGAATAAGCCAGTCTGAATAGGTGGGTTATGAGCTGGGTTTTGAATGTGGGAGGAGAATCAATGTTACGAATATTGGGTGGAAGTGAGTTCCAGAGTTTGGGGGCAGAGCGGCTGAAGGCTCTGCACCCCATTGTGCTGAGACGGGCAGAGGGTATAGAGAGGTGGAGGGAGGATGAAGACCTGAGTGAGCGAGAAGGAATAGAGATCTGAAGAAGATCTGATAGATAGGGGAGGGGGCAAGGTTATGGATTGCTTTGGATGTGTAAAGAAGTATTTTTAAATGTATTCTATGTATAACAGGGAGCCAGTGGAGCTGTCGGAGGATGGGGGTGATGTGATGGAAGCAGGGGGTTCTCTTCATGATCCGGGCTGCTGAATTCTGAACAAGTTGAAGTTTATGGAGAAATTTGAGATGGACGCCGAAAAGAAGTGAATTGCAGTAGTCGATGCGGGAGGTGACGAGGCTGTGAACAAGGATAGCAGTAGTGTGAGGGGTGAGAGAGGGACGGAGACGGTTGATGTTACGGAGGTGGAAATATGAGGATGACACCCAAGCTCTTGACCTGAGGGGAAGGAGATACAGTGGAGTTATCAATTGTGAGGAAAAAATTGTCGGCTTTGCATAGTGTGGATTTAGTACCGATGAGGAGGAGTTCTGTTTTTTTGCCGTTTACCTTGAGGAAGTTATGGATGAACCAAAATTTGATATCCCAGTGAGAGAGGGAGGTGGGTGGGAGGGAGGCGTCGGGTTTGCTGGAGAGGTAGAGCTGGGTGTCATCCGCGAAGCAGTGAAAGTGAATACCAAATTTGCAAAAAATATTGCCGAGCGGAAGAAGGTAGATAATGAAAAGGAGGGGACCCAGGACAGAACCCTGGGGAACACCAGAAGTGACGGGGAGGGATTGTGAAGTGAAGGAATTGAGTTGGATGAACTGAGAGCGGCCAGTGAATGGAACCAACTTAGGGGGGTGTGGGTGATGCCTAAGGTAGTGAGTCTATTAAGGAGGATGGGGTGCGAAATGGTGTCGAAAGCTGCACTCAGGTCAAGGAGGATGAGAATGGAGATTAAGCCAGAGTCTGCTGCCATGAAGAGATCGTTTGTGATTTTTATGAGAGCTGTTTCTGTGCTGTGACGGGGACGGAAGCCGGACTGGAATTATTCATAAAGACTATCACAGGTGAGGTGGGAATGGAGCTGAGAAGGCAACAATTTTTTCAAGAATTTTTGAGATAAAAGGAAGGTAAGAGATGGGGCGTAGTTTATTGAAGTCACTGGGATCTGAACCGGGTTTTTTCAGGATTGGGTAACAGCTGAGATTTTGAAGGAGTTGGAAACAATTCCAGAGGACAGAGAGGAATGAATAATGGCTGAAATGAATGGAAGCAAAAGAAGGCAAGCAAGATTTGACCAGAACTGTGGGGAGGGGGTCTATCTGACAGGAGGAAGTCTTGGATTTGATGATGAGATCTGAGATTAATGAGGGATGGGGGAGTTCAAAAGAGGATAACAGTTGGCAGGGGAAAGGGTGGTCAGAGGGGGGGAGTGATAGAGAGGAGCCCAAGTGCTGGTGGATTTTGTTGATTTTTTCAATGGAAAATAGGAGGAGAGCGTTGCAAGTGTCAGGAATAAAAGTGAGGTGGTAGGGAGACAGGGGGTTGAGTGATTCTGTTCCAGAGGGAGAAGAGAAGGGAGAAGAGAGTCTTTGTATTTCCGGCGTTGGAACAGATGAGTCCAGAGTAGTATTGTGATTTCGCTTGTGAGATGGAGTCCTTGTAGGCGGATAGTTGAGCTGTGTAAATGTCCTTATGAGCAGAGAGACCAGTTTTCCTGTAAAGTCTTTCAAGCTGCGGGGTTTTGGAGCGGTAGACTGTTGCAATTATCGTGGGAGTGGGTCCAGATATTTGGCAGGCAAGGCATTCAAAGGAGTAAAGTGGAGGAAGAGAGACTGGAAGTACTTTCCACTTTTCGCGATATAAAATCGCGAGACTACCTCCACGACCAGAGCCGCGAACTTGGACATGTAAACAAATCCCGGGTGAGTTGAGTCGTTGAGTTGTGATAAGTCGCCAGGAGTTTGCCAGGTCTCGTTCAAACAAAGAATATCGAACTTACGGTCAGCAAGGATATCTTGGATAAGATTACCCTTCCCCGTAAGCGAACTGATGTTGAGTAGCCCGAAGTTGACGCCGGCAGTGTCACTGTTTCGAGGACCGTTAGCCGACCTAGCCAGGCCAGCTAACACCCGATGATCGACGGATCGGCCGGCGTTTCTGGGTGGGTGACGGGAGGATGACCAGAAGGAGGTGATGCTGTTTGATCGGATGAGGCAGAAGCCCCGACGAGACCCACAGTGGATGTATTTCCGGGGAGGGAAGCGAGCGATGTCCGGGAGCAGGTGCAGAGCAGGAGGAGGGCCCAGCCATTGGAAGCGGAGGTTGAGGAGCTCAGCCACCGAATACTGGAGCAAACCCTCGACAGGTCGATGGAAGAGCGACATGATGGTCCACAACACTAGAACCCAGACATAAGCCCTGCCGACCCCGATCACGGGGCACAACGGAGCGGAGATGGCGCTGGTAGTGATGGGAAAATGAAGCCTCATGAAGCAATGAGGCTTTCCATCCAACTTGGTCGTTCCTGGGCCGAAGCATCACGAGGCTTACAGTAAAACAGGCGAGCGTAAAAACATCGTAAAAACACAAAAGTTTGTGGAAGAGCAGCGGCAGCCAGGCGCGCCAGCGTTCACTCAATGATTTACTACTGGAAGAAGTCGAGACTGGAAATTATGCTTCCCTCAAAGGAGCTGTTCTGCATACCAAAAAAGTCACTCATGTCATGGTAATCTTGGGACTGCATCTCTGCGGACTGCTTCTCATTTTCCTGCTCTTTTTTTCAGTGGTGGCCAACCAGTCAGAGACGAAGAGCCAAGTTTTTTTTGCTGTTTTACTGCAAAGAGCCACATCGCGCGCACACACACACACACTCACACACACACACACACACACACACACACACACACACACACACACACACACATACGCGCACGCGCACACGCGCGCACGCACAGAAACAGAGATGAGCGAGAGCCGGAACTTGACTGAACACGAACGAAATCGAAACACACAGATATACCCCCATTCCCAACCCCCATTTCCTCCTCTCAATCGTCGAGCTCGACTTGGGAGGGCAACCAATCAGATGCCAACTTTATCACCGCCCATGCGCAAACAACCGTTCTCAGGGCTCATGATTGACAAACAGGGCAACCAATCAGATGATAAGTGTGTCACCGCTCATGCGCAAACAACGGTGCTCAGCGCTAAGCTCGTCAGCTTTAAAGGTAGGGGTGCCCAATACAACACATTGTGAGCAAAAAACAAGGAAAGTGTTGGTTTTTTGTTTTATTTTGGTGGTGGAGCATTTGGGACCCAAGTTTATTTTATCGCCCAAGCGGGAATGCTGAGAATATTTGTTATTATTACTAGTACAGTAGTAGTAGTGGTAGAGGTATGATCAGTAGCAAGACCCTCAGGGCCAGCAAGGCCTTCTCTGCTGGCCTAAACATTCTCAGAATAGTTTTCTGAGAATAACATTAATTTGTGTTATTTTATTTTTATAAATATGTAAACAAAATTATTCTCTGTACAGACGCTCCCCAGCTTACGAACGAGATACGTTCCGAAGGATTGTTCGTTAGGTGAATTCGTTCGTAAGTTGCTTCAGTGCTATATTTTGTATGGAATGTATGTTTAAGGCTTATATAAGTATGTTTAAGGTTTATATAAGTATAATAAAATGAAGTTTAACTTACTTTTGGAAGATGTACTCGAAGGCT
>NW_017805525.1:0-837 GCF_001891065.2 Hippocampus comes | reverse complement strand
TTATTTATTATGGTAGAGTTTTTAACCAATCATATTTCAGCTAGCTTGTGTTGCCAGGTAAATGAAACTTGCTCGGGGCCTTCAGATTAAACAGAGCAGGGCCCTGTGCTTTATAAGTGAACGGGCACAGTCAGGTTGCAATTGCCAATCAGATCACGAGTCTGGGACTCGTCTGAATACTAGGGCCAGCTAGAAGGACTTATGTCGACACTGGCCGTGCGCGTTCGGTGATTGGATTAGCGCCTTTTCTGTTTACTGAGAATTGTATCCTGACTTGTTCAATAAAGATTCTTTTAAAAAAAAAAAAGAGATTGAATTAGCGCCTGCGAGCACTATCACTGCATTTTAAACCAAAATGGCCGAAGGAGAAGACGTTGATCTCGTTGCAGAACTACTTTCCACACAATTTTCAAGACGGGCCTTCCACGAAAAGCTGGATATTGTGCGAAGAGGTCGCCCAACTCCTGCGCTAGCTCACCTGTCCCAGCAAGGAAAAGGGTTTGTCCGTCATTTTCAGACGAGCAATTATGAACGCTACTCGTGGCTCACAGCCTCTGAGAAACGCTGCAAATTGGACTGCTGGGAATGCCTATTGCTTGCAACTGACCGATTTAGTGTTTGGAGCCCAATTTAAGTTGTTTTATAAAGGCAGCAAGGTAAACATCAGAGCACGGCTGGGCACTTAAAAGCTCCGGTGCGTTTAAAAAACGTTTGGGGACACTCGCGTAGATCTGCAGCTCGGTGAACAGGGATGCCGGGAGACGGTGCTCCACAATGAAAAAGTAAAAAAATAATAATAATTGGGAGATTAAAATTATACCAGAAACACGACCGGAC
>NW_017805524.1:0-2605 GCF_001891065.2 Hippocampus comes | reverse complement strand
CATCAAATTATGCAGCTGTTCCTAATGTTGTCACTAGGAAGTATTTCGTATGATATTTGGCTATCTATCTATCTGACCATGTTTTGTTTGATATTACATTGCACCACAATGCTTCCTATTACACAACAAATGGAACCTTAAAGAAAGAGTTTCCGGTGTTAAAACTGCTAATAAATGTAGCCTAATTTCATTATCCCTCCCCCTCTTGGTGTCCATGAAACATACACAACAGCAGTTGGATTATTTCATGAACTCCATTTTTGGACTGTTTGTGTTGGTTCAAAATTCTGGGTTGAAATGGAATCCAGTATCCCAATTTTTTTGCAGTGTTTTTGGCTCCACTTAACCCAGGTGTGGGTTGGTCCGTTTTAACACAGTTAAACCAATGTAGTTATTTCTGACCCAAGGCTACAATGTTGGTAGCATGATTTATTTAGTGTCACTATGACACTAAACCTTTTTGACATTTTACTTTCTGGAATGTACAATCAATTAAAAGTCAAAAAGAGGTGATACTCTTAATACACAAGCAGAAATGTTGGTCATTCCGGATTGCTTCTGAATCCTCTCAGCTGCCTGAGGTCCCTGAGGCAACTCAGATGTTCACCGTTTTTTTTTTTGTCTTGGGTTCCATCCAATTCTTGGTTTTACTGGTTCTTTCGCTCTGCTTCTGTTTGCTACCTTAGGCCCAGATGTTTGCAAATGAGAGATGGGATTTTTTTTTTTTCTGAGGGAGCTCTTCTCCCGGAATTTCAGCAGATGACAAAAAGTGACTGTTTTGAAAACTTCAAGCTTCCCTTGAACACATTTCTTTCCAAGCACCGCTCAATATTTTCTCTTTCTGACATTCTGACATCCACCTTCATCCACCTTCAAGGATTGCGATGTGCTTTGGACTGACTACCATCAAAAGTTGGTTGATCATGCGCTCATATCCATGGATACCTATTTGGGACAGTTTCCTGATATTAAGGTGGGGAGCCATGGTAACATAGACCTCTTAATATGAATGGTGGAAAGACTTTCCTTAATTTCCATTTTTGCTCAGGCTCGTATTGCCAAGCGGGACAGAAAGTTGGTGGATTACGACAGTGCCAGACACAACTATGCCACCACGCATAAGACCAAGAAAAAGGATGGCGGTATTAAAATCACAAAGGTATATTGAGAATACACACAGCAGCGCTGGAAACTACAGTCAAGTTTCTATTTAAGTCATGAGGCAGTTCAACCTGTTTATTGTTTCTGTCATATAGCAAGGAGACAGGGACAAAAAAAAAAAAAGCAATTCACCCATTTGAACAAATGCCCATGCGTTCAACGACACCATTTGGTTTTTCAGGCAGAGGAGGAGTTGGAGAGAGCCCAGAAGGTGTTTGAGGAGATCAATATTGACTTACAGGAGGAATTACCTTCACTCTGGAACAGGTGAACCTTTTTTTGTGCAGAATTGCGGGAACAGTTGTCATTTTACTTCCTCATATATTTCAGGTGGTCATAAAATAGGGTGACCAGATTTTGATTTTTATTTCACTAACAAAGAAAAAAAAAATGTCACTTCAGCCTTTAGTTTTTTTCCTCAGAATTATTTTCTTTGCTCCCGGGCCGAAAAAGGAACACAGTCAATTTTGCAGCTTTTTGAGTGTTTTAAGCTTTGCTGACCGGTACCTTAAATAGACACTGAAACATTTACGTGCGGGCTTTGCACACAGTTACCTTTTCCTTGTGTCATCACTCATCACTGTCCTCAGCTCCAAACTGTGTACAAACGTGGACATGTGGGGGCGAAATAGGACGTCTGATCATCATAAACTAGCACCTCCATTACAAATGGAAAAAGATGAAACAAACATTCTCTCGTCAAACAATCAAAAAGACGAACATATAGTTGTATTGCTGGAGGATGAAAATACAATTCATTTTGCTTGAACAACTTGACACCCCAGTGCATGTTTGGTATTTGTGTGTGTGTGTGTGTGTGTGTGTGTGTGTGTGTGTGTGTGTGTGTGTGTTTGTGTGTGTGTGTGTGTGTGTGTGTCCATAATATAAAGATGATGAAGGAACATCTGTGAGCAGATTGAATTAGTTTTAGTCACTGTTGGTGAACGTTATTAAATCAGCATGAGACTTTATTTTCAGTTTTGCTGTCTTTGTGCTTTCTACTGTCTTTGTTATTAATTTATTGTTTTATTGTTTGTTGTAGTATGAATTATTCTTGCTGCATGGAGAGCACTTGGTACACAGCGGTGGTTGCTTTAAAGTGCTCTATAAATACAGTTGAGTTGAGTTGAGTATGCTAGGAATTGTCTTGCACTGAACAAAATGAAAAAGAGTGAATATATGTCTCTTTCTGTACCTTTTTGCAGTCGTGTTGGTTTCTATGTCAGCACCTTCCAGAGTTTGGCTGGTTTTGAGGAAAAGTTTCACAAAGAAATTAGCCGGGTGAGTGTGATACAACATTTGTTGGAAACAAGAGAAACAAGAGAAAGCATCAGAAGAGTATTGGGACACATCACTTGATCACATATTGAATTATTATGAGATGCACTAGCGTCCTTAGTCACCCACCACCCACCCCCAAACGTTAATTCTTCCTCTTAACAAT
>NW_017805523.1:0-974 GCF_001891065.2 Hippocampus comes | reverse complement strand
AGCATATGGTCGGTAGTTCGGGCAAATTTTTTTTTGAGTCTTTTTTCCCCCCATCAAAAAATTAAACAAAATAACCATAAAACATCAAACAAGAAGACATTGAACCCGCAGCTCCGCGGCCGGCGCCGCCTATTTAGTTTTCTCTCCGCTCCGGACTCAGGGGCCGGGGTGCGCCACCGCCTCCGCCGTCCTCCTCCGCCCTCGGTTTTTACTCGGCCCGTGGTGTTCATCAAATAGTTCGCTTTATTTTTTTCGATACATCAATGGATGCTATTTTCTTAACATTACGGTGCGAGCACGCGACTGTAACACAGAAAACGCGGTTTAAACTATCGTCGGAGCTCATAGCCGCCATCATGTTTCAATGTTGTTTAGAGACGACAGGGCAAACGACGCACGCGCTCAACGTGAATATTGCGAGAGTTTGCACCGATGAAAACCCTCGACACAAAAATGTTGAGGGTTGTTTCAAAAAAATGCCGACCGTAAAGTTTTTTTTCGACGTCGAAATTCTCGGTCGGTCAGGTTACCGGAAACACACTACTTTTTTTTCTACGCCTAATGAATAATGTTAAGGCGTTAGGCAAGCCCTGGATTTGCTTGTCACTCAAGATGTGGGACAAGGTAGTAGCTCAAAATCATTGGAAAGAGGAGGTGAAGATTTTGAGATGGGTTGCATCTGATCTCGATTTTTTACCTAAAAAGTGGGACGCAAGATTTGAAAGAATGGGATCACAAGGTTTAACAGCATACTGCACATTTTTACATAAAGGGACAATGAATAGTTTCCAAAATCTAAAGAAGCAGTTTGGTTGGGAGAAGGGCGATTTCTACAGATACCTCCAGCTCAAGCATTATCTTCACCAAATGCAGAAGGGAGGTGCACAATCAGGCTGGGATAATTAAAATATAAATATAAAAGTATTTATGGATGCTTAGAGTAATGGATCTAACCAGAAACTCATCTCAAAAAT
>NW_017805522.1:0-3942 GCF_001891065.2 Hippocampus comes | reverse complement strand
CACACACACACACACACACACACACACTTAAAAGACACGCTATTTAGTGCAGTGGTTCTTAACCTGGGTTCGATCAGACCCCAAGAGTTCGGTGAATCGGTCTCAGGGGTTCGACAGAGGTTCTGCCATGAAGTTTAAGACATACCCAACGAATTCACATGCATCACAGAACGTGATGGGAATCGGCGTCTTATCCGCACGATTTGTCACGCCAAGTTGAGCAACTCGAGTCTGGCACCGACCGGCAAAAGTGAAGGAACACTTCTCGAATCAGATTTTTATGTTTCAGTCATGAAGGCTTCGGTGAACGTGCATATGAACCGGTTGGGTTCGGTACCTCTCACGAGGTTAAGAAGCAGCCATTTAGAGTTTGGTGAACCGAGCATATGCACATGTTGGGAGCGAGGGCGGGCCTTTTGAATCCTCCCTGAACTAAACTCTCACAAGGCACGCCGATGTCTGCCATGATGTCACACACGCCAACGGTTCCGACTGCGAATGCAATTTTCACACCGAATGTTCAATTTCCGACGTCAGGGGCTCAACGAGACTCAACGTCAAGGCGTGAGCACGTCTCCAGCCGTGTGGCGAATCCACTTACTGTATTTGGTCTTGGTGAGGACGGAGCAATTTTCCGAGCAGTGCTCCAGAACCATGCGAGGCCCGAAGAGGTTGGGACAGCACTCTAACTTGATGCAAGTCTTCCGGCAGAAGTCGGCCACGCGGTCGGCCGTGCGCACTATTTCCACCGTGGCTCGGTAGCTCTTTCCCTTGTATCTGAAACATAGGAGAAGCACAGGTTGACTTGCGTTTGTCCTTTGGGTCGTCGCAGCGTCACGTGTGAGTTATACGAGCCCAGCCGCTAGCCCTCGCGCCGTTGCGGCCGGCTATTCCTTCTGAGGAGCGAGAGGAGCTGTCCGCGGCACGGTGTTTCCTCTCACTTGGCTTTGAGAGTCTCTCCGTTGCCTTGCCAGCGACTCTCCTGGTCCAGCTGCAATTCCCTCAGCACGCGGCTCGGCTTGTACGCAGAGTTGATCAGAAGAGTCAAAACCTGCGCAAACAGTCAAGACGACGCAACACTTGACGGTTATTTGCAAGTGGGCGGCTTTCGTCTTGATTGGTCTCCTGTGCGGCGCTGCCAGGGAGGCGCAGATTTGCGCTTTTGTTGATCGGCCATTCGGTACTTGGTTGATGGAGCGAACAAGTGCCCTCGCCGACGAATTCACCCGTAGTACATTGCGGACAACTCATAAATATGAGCGGTGATACCCAACTACTGTGCCAGAGCACATTTCACATTTGGAATCCTACCGACTTTCCAAATCTTTTTTGGAGGCTTCCTGATGCCTCATTCAAATTCCCCAAGACAATGTCATCCCCCCGCTCGATGTAAGCTCTCATCCGAAAAATATCAAAGATGAAAGCATGAAATATTTCAGCGTGTGCCGCGACTCCGGCTAATATGTGTGCGTGAAAAGAATGACCTCTTTGATCACAAGGACACAGTTTCCGGGCCCAATGAACTGAGGCAGCTCAGCGATGCGGCCCTTATTCAGGTACGGCCCGGAGAAACAGCGATGGTTAAAGTAGATCTTGGGACAGCAGTATTTCCCATTTCCCTGGCCTGCAAAGAGGAGAAGAACACAAGGCGTGCGCCGCCGCAAAACGAGTTTAAACGGGAAGTCCGATCGGCTGGAGAAATTCCCCCACGGCCATATTCGTACTCACTGTTTCTCCGGCTGCACCACGGCTATCTTTCTCTCATTTTCGACTGAAAGACAAGGAGAGGTTTGTTCAAAAGACATCTTTGCACCTCAAACATTGAACGCTTGACTCGATGGCATCACTTCCATGCAACTCTTCTTATTCTTATGTGAAGCACAACCATACATTGGCCGGCGAGGGGATGCCAACCTGCGAGCTTGATGGGGTGCACGAGCGGATAGCCGTTTGTCTCACACCAGCTGACAGGGAAGATGTCCAGAGAGTCCACGTGAACTGTCAGCTCAGGCATGGGATGCTTTAGACCTGAAGAAACGACACCAAAAGGTATGAAAACATCCTTTGCAAAGCCAAGAGAGCAGTTTGCCCCAATCGACGGTTCTCGGATGTTTTGTTCTCCTCTGGAAGGGGGCTCGGCTTCGAAGATCATCATTTAAGGTTGCGGGACACGGCATGTGTTCATGCAGACTCATCAAAGCATTGACGCAGGGCATGAAGTGTTTTTTGGATCCTGGCTCTCACCTTCCAGGCTGAGCCAGATGTATTGGCCTTTCACCCTGGTGACCGTTGCCACGTGAATGTTCTCCGGTGACAGCGGGTTGACGGCCTCCAGTTTCATGGACTCTTTAAAGCTGTGCTCGCACGTCTCCTGGTCGTGTTGAAAGAAACCAAAAAGCTGGTTTTAGGCAAATTCCGAAACAGCACATATTTTCTGTCTGGTAACCCACCGCCCAAAAAAATGACAATATATCCATCATAAAAAGTGACTAGCGCACTGGCCACAACACAATCAGATAACATCAATTGGGGGGTTGGGGGGGGAATGCTTTCAACATTTTCACTGATGGGATGTCATGAACGACACTGCAGATTTGATGATGTCGTCGGTACAATGTAATATTTCTGAATCCCGTCCACGATTGTGAAGGTACTACATGTAAAAATAAGAAAATCAAGGTTTTGCTCCAAGCCGCAATGGCCTTTTCGGATTTCCCCGTCAGAATCTTCATTCCAGCCAGCGTACGGGTATGTGCGCGCCTGAATCTTTTGACCCGCCAAAAATGTGGATTTGTCCAGCAAATAAATATGTGAGCGGTTCACAGGAGGCGAATTTGCAGTAGTGGTGGTGGTGGGATCAAGACCGTTTGGTTACACCAAAGAGACAGATTCATATTTGCACATGTCTACACTCGAAAGAATCTTTGCAGATCGGGACACTTGGCAGCACGCAGCCAGCTGCATCTTACGCTCGTGACTTCCATTTTCATTTCCGCAAACATCTCATTAAGCGGGAGCGGCTAGCACTGAAGCGCCGCCTTTGATTGGGACCGGCAGATGCGAAAGGGGATTTGGACTTACCGCGGGGAAGCAGTGCTCAGGAGCCGCCGCGGCCTCACATCGTTTGAGGTAATCGGCCCAGTCAAAGTCTGGACCCTGGTACCCTACGTAGGACAGAAAGGAAGGAAAAAGGGAATCGAGTTACTCGAGGTGACGGCGCGGGACAAAAGGGGAGCAAACTAACCTGGCGGCGGGCTGAGAGGGAGTCCATTTTTAAGACTCCATTGAGCGGGAAAGATCCCGGGACTGTCCCTGTGGCACAGGAAGGAGCGCCCGGAGGCGTCCGACTCCTCCATTCCGCAAAGGTCGTCCATGCTCACCAGGAAGTAGTGCTCGTCGAACACCTGGTGAGGGCCAAAACAACGCGCTTTGAAAAGCTTTTCTCGTCTGGCGAAAGTCTGCGTCGAGCTAAACGTGAGGCGCAAACATGAGACGGGAGAGCGATTTGCCAGTCGGGTCTGTTACCTTGGCGACAGTGGCCGGCCTGATCGAGATGGGCGCGGCGGGGTCCACGGCTTCCAACTTCATCCCTTCTTTGAAACAATGAGGAGCAACTCCAGGCTGCTCCTGACAACCACACAAGCGCAGATTTCGGCTCACGCTCGACAGGTTTTTGTTTTCACTTGAGATATTTGTCCAAGGACCGCGCCTCAGCGTTCGAAAGCCAAACCAACAAACCGAACGACTCCACCAAGTGTAGCGCTCTAAATGCCAAGTCGAGTGTCCTCTTTTTGTTGCTTTCTCGCCGTCGCTTACTCACTTCCACGACGGTGGAAAGACATTTTTGTTTGAGAAAAAGGTTGACGCGTCACGAGAATAAAGTCACATTTTTTTCAGGATCAAGTCGCAGTATTCTGATTTTGAAGGCCAACATTTAACAAG
>NW_017805521.1:62745-63953 GCF_001891065.2 Hippocampus comes | reverse complement strand
AATGGATGGATGGATGGATGGATGGATGAATGGAGTCCATTCACGCCATGCCTTTTCCATTAAGACACTGATTTCCAAGTGAGCGCAACTGACACTTGCTCTGACCATCCCCGTGACTGGAACTGCGAGCAGCTACTCCTACGGTGTGTGATGTCCTGAATTTTTTCAACCATTATTATCCAGAGAAGACAATTAAAAACAGATTCATATTTGTAGTGCTAACCAGGATGCAGACAGCAGAGTAAAGGCACCTGCAGACTGTGCATTGCGGCCTAACCCAACTTGGACTGTACCATTACAAAAAAAAAAATAACAGGAGGCGACTCACACCCACGCATTTTATGATTCCATCTTTGGACATCCTGCGAAGTTAAATGGCGAACCTCTATAGGCTTTTGAGGCTGCACTAAATGTACTTTATCTTTTTTGTAAATCATAAAAAATGGTGTAAAAGCGGTTAAGTAGAGAGAGAGTATGTAGGTGGGAACATAGAAGAGTGAGAATATGGTGGTCTTCATTCACAAATAAATGTGAACAAATGTGCGCACAAGTTGAGTGTATATGCAAATTCACAGTTAGATTCATTGGCCTATTTTCTTCACACCACCATGCGTATGTTCATTAATTTAGTGAATTAAGTGACGGCTCGTGCATAAGTTTGAGTTTACATAAGCCCTGCCGCATTTCCCTATAATCCGTTTGGCGACATCTCAGCCCATGCCAAAGCTTTATAACCCACTCGAGATGGCCCCACAACATTCATAACTTAATCTTTATCCGATTTTCAAAAGGTTCATACCTTCAGTATGCTTGCTGAACACAGAAAGTGACGAAATATCATGATGCTGTCAGTCATTTTTAATTCATTCCAAAATTAAAGAGTGCTGCATACAAAACATGCATGAAAAAATAATTTAAGAGCAGAGAATATGGACAAATTTAAGCACAAAGAAAATTATGAATCCCAAATTTATGTGGTAAACGTGCATGTGCACATTAATTAACCTGTTCTTTAAGAGCGAAAGGGACATAGACTCCCTGATTCACACAACCAGGATCTACAGCAGCGACATCGGGATGTCATTCGGGCTTGAGAAATGTAGTCGGAGGTGACTAAGAGAGGAAAGGTAGTCCGCACTGAAGGGGTCTCACTGAAGGAACAATAGCAGACATTGAGGACAGCTACAAGTACCTCGGTATACCACAAG
>NW_017805521.1:61342-61683 GCF_001891065.2 Hippocampus comes | reverse complement strand
ACCCGAGCTGAATGAGGGACGGACACCCCCGGAGGGGTGAGACGAGGATTTTATATATATATATTTTTTTTTTTTTTCAGACGCTCCCCAGCTAACGAACGAGATGCGTTCTGAAGGATCGTTCGTTGGCTGAATTCGTACGTAAGTTGCTTCAGTGTTATATTTTGTATGGAATGCATGTTTAAAGCTTATATAAGTATGTTTAAGGTTTATATAAGTATAATAAAATGAAGTTCAACTTACTTTTGGAAGATGTACTCGAAGGCTTCAGGAGATGATGGAGGGGGAGAGAGTTCCGTCTCGAACTTCTTCATGGGGACAGGCGTTTCCTCCTCCTCCTC
>NW_017805521.1:56136-61281 GCF_001891065.2 Hippocampus comes | reverse complement strand
GAAAAAGGCGCGCAATACAAAAACTGACAGCATCTCTGTCCGAGAACATTTTTCGACATACCTGTACCCGCAAAAATGTTCGTATGTACCGTTGTTCGCAACACGAAAGTTCGTAAAGCGGGGAGCGCCTGTATATATATATATATATAAATAAATATACACGCACACACACACACACAAAACAAACTGAAGCTCCTTTGAATAAGTCCCCTTTAAACAAGCTGTTCTGCCTTTCAGGGGTTGTAGTTCATTTGTTCTGGCTCTGATTTTGAAAAAAAATGTTTTATTTTGGCCCAAGCAATGTAAAGCAGGAAGTGATATATTCACAAAGAAGTTACAAAAAAAAGGAAAGAAAAGAGATCACTTCGGACCCATGCCTGTCGTCTTCACTCTTCTAAACGCTGAGGTCAAGATTTTATAAAAAAAAAAAAGCTACAAACAGCTTTCAAGCCATTTTGCATCATGTCTCTCAAGCAGCGGTTCTTAACCATGTTCGAGGTACCGAACCCAACAAGTTCAGATGTGCATCCACCGAACCCTGAGTGAAAAATAAAAATATGATTCAATGCAGAGTCCCATCATGTTCCATGATGCATGTTGTACATATTCGTCTGAACACTTTCTTTTTTTACTCGACATAGCATGTGTTTAAGACTTATTTATTCCTTTCTTTATTTTTAAATCACACGATGTACTACCACGACAGTCACACGCTGACTACTGAGGGAACTACATTTCCCGCAGCACTGATTGGACAAGCAATGCAATGTGATCATCCGCAGCCAGTGATGGCCAAGTGGGCGTGTTATAACTAATTGACACGTTGAGTGGGCTGTGTCTAAATCTCCATGGCACAGGCTCCGTCGAACCCCTGAGACCGATTCACCGAACCTCTGGGGTTCGATCGAACCCAGGTTACAAACCACTGCTCTAGAGTTTAACATACAGTCTTGCACAGATGAAGCTCATATATCTTAGCGAGGACAATACACAGGCATTTAAACTTCAAATATGATGAACAAAACTTTTTCATCACTCATTTGAGTTTTAATGAGCCACAGGTCTAAGGAAATGAATTCTTAAAGGTTTTCATGTACCCCCTGCAATGTGCTCACGTACCCCAAGGGGTATGCGTTACCCCTGGTCGGGAAACACTCTTACAGCACACCGCTGTGTCATGATATCCTGTTTGGGAATCACTGGCTTAGTGCCGTACTAGCCCACGTGGGAACATTGTGTCGATACTAACATTTCTGTGCATGCATCATTCCAGTGACAACATTGTGTCCTCCCCTGATTGTTTCAGGCTCAAATCACCATGACGGAGGGCAGTGGAAACTTCCGCTGTCCATCGTGTCACCATAAAGTAGTCATGGACAGGCACGGCGTCTTCAGCCTGCAGCGCAATCTTCTGGTGGAGAGTATCATCGACATCTACAAACGGAAAGTCTGCCATAATGACGACAGGTGGAAAAAACACAACACACATCCGGAAGATGACAACTGAGTTTTTGTTTGAGGCCTGACTTCCTCTTCAGGCCACTCCCACTCCCACCTTCACTTCCTGCTCAGGTGACGTGCTCCCAGCACTCGGATGAGAAGGTCAGCATCTATTGCATCACCTGTCAGCTGGCCACTTGCTCCCTTTGCAAGGTCTTTGGAGAACATCAGTCCTGCCAGGTGCAACCGCTAACAGACGCCCTGCAGCAAAAGAAGGTCTGTTCCTTCATTCGTTTATTCATTCATTCATTCCTGCATCCATGAATTCATTCATCAGGTAATTCATTCACCCATTACATCTTTTCACCATTCATTGATTCATTTGTTCATTGATTATTCAGCAGTTCATCATTAATAGGTTCATTCATTTGCCCATATGTGTTCATCCATTCATTCATTCACTTATCCATTCATCAGTTGTTGTCTATCCATTCGTATATGCTGTGTGAAGCTTCCTTTTCTGTTTCCAATATGCAAAGCACTTGCTTTGCATATTGGAAACAGAAAAGGAAGCTTCACACAGCATATATATCCACAAAGGGATACTTGGATGAGTTTGCCGTGGAACAAACCCATCGAAACTGACATGTCTCGAGTATGAAGAACAACTTATAAAGGTCACTTGTTGCTTGGTAGACTTCATAAAGCTCAACCTCTTCATCTTGTACTGTATCTGGTGGACCACTACATGACTTGCCCCTCAATAAAATCCCCACTGGGTGTAATGCTTTCAGACATATTTTGACAGCCAATATTTTTCATCACTCAAAATCAATTTCGCAGGAGGAACTGAGAGAAGGCGTGGCATCCATGGTGCAGATCAACCAGAAAGTTCGAGCACTGATGGACGAGCTTGAAGAGAAGCGCAAGAAAATCGAGGTGGGTCCACTTTGTCTACTTGTTGTGGCGTACAAATTGGAAACAATCACAACACAAGGCATTTCCCCAGTGTGGGACAAATAAAGGACATCGTATTATTTCGTCAGCCTCTTAAAATAATAACCTCAATCAAATTTTGTTTACAGATCATTCAATTCAGAATGTGGTTCAGTTTTTCCTCTTTTCTGAAAAAAAGTGGAAAAAACGACTCAGGCAATTATTGTGACGATACCTCAAACATATCTACTTTTTAGTGTTAATTACTTTGACTGTATAGGGTCACTCGTATATGTACAGAGCAGGGTTATAATGGCTTGGGATTTTTTGTTAGTTATTTTTGTATTTTTTTGTTTGTTTTTTAAAGTGAGTTAGTTTAAATTAGCTTTCAGAGGGCATTTGTGAATTTTTATTACGGTAGTTATATCCATCCATCCATCTATTTTTTGATCCACTTTATGGGGCATGCTGGAGCCTATCCCAGCCGTCTTCGGGCAGTAGGCGGGGCACACCCTGAACCGGTTGCCAGCCAATCGCAGGGCACACAAAGACGAACAACAATTCACACTCACAGTCACACCTAGGGACAATTTCGAGTGTTCCATCAACCTGTCACGCATGTTTTTGGAATGTGGGAGGAAACGGGAGTACCCGGAGAAAACCCAAGCAGGCACGGGGAGAACATCAAGTCAATTCAAGTACAACTTCATTGTCAAATGCGCTGTATGTATAACATACAGCACAGATGAAATTGCCTCCTGCTCAACCAGACAAGACAACAAGAGGAGCCGCTGCGGGTGCCTGCACTACCATCAAAAGAACAGTTAACATAAAATGACAAAATAATACAACACAACACATAAGACAAGTCGTGCAATCTTAACCACTTTTCATGCAAACACTTTATTTGAAACAGTTAGAGATGAAAGAGGAGCGAATCAAAGTGTCCTTTTCACCGGTGGATCAAAGACATCATGCTGAAAATGTGCACACGTCTGCACAACCTAGGTATGAAAGCAACAAGAAGCTGTAGCGTCCATTCACGAAAAAGAGATTGGTTCTCTTCTCCTGTCCCATGTAAATCTGCTGAAATTCCAAGCGTAGATTCCCAGTTCCACATACGCATCTGCGCTCTGCGCTGACGCTCTTTTCTTCTCATCGTCGGCTCCTCAAGCCATGCATCCATCCAGCCGCAGGCTGTCCATCTGCACCGACCTTTCCGCTGAACAAAGCAGGGCTGTGAAAAATGCTGCCCACTACAGGCGCAAAAAATACAAGCGCCCCGGGGCTGTCCAACACTTGACAGTCAAATGGCGCCGACATTCCTCCCCATTAAAATCAGTGTTCATCTTTTTTGAGTGAAGAAAAAAACTCTTCGGCTGTCACTTCAGCCTTCTTTTGAGCTGTCACTGCGTCCTTGTGACATGTCGAAAAAAAACCCAGCTGACCGGGTGATAGAGAAATCTATCAACAAAATTGTATCATGTTTAAAATTTCGGTTAATTTGGGCATGTCTGGACATACTCAGCGCAGAGGTGTCGGCCGTTTGGGCGGAGGGCCTTTTCTTGAGTAATCACGTCAAAGCAAGGGGGGCGAACAGATGGAAGAAGGCTAGATTCAATCACAGAGTGGGAATGAACAAATTGGGAACAAAGAGTTGTTGAATACCAAAAGACAGTTTGGGAACAGCTGTCGCGCCCAGGTGGACATTTGTCATCAGCAAAGTCTGTGACTTGTGTATTCGGGTAGATCAGATCACTACCGAGGGGCCGGACCGGGGGGCGCGGTATGCAAATCTCGGGGGCAGTGTCTTTCTTGTATTTTGCAATAAAAGTTCGAACCGGCGGAGAGGGAGCCGAGAGTGTGATCATCGGAGCAACTACCGTCGTTCGCTCTCAGAGATCCCCTCCCGCCGATATTGAAGACAATTTTCCTGTGTGCCGAGTCATTTCTTTAACTTTGTCCGAGAAAATCTTTGACAGAAACTTGGCGTTGCCGGCAGGATGATGTGCTTGTTCGATCGGATTTGAGCTTGCTTATTCGACTCTCCGATTTCCTCCGGTGGATGATCCGTGGCTGATAACGCGTTTTGCGCCGTCGAAGCCGACCAGACTCCGTGGAAACTTCTTCCCTGAAGGAGCCAGCCCCGCACCGGACACCGTGAGGAGCGAGCAAGCGCCACCATCCAACGGACCTGGGTTCAGCTCGGCACCGGGATGATTGTCGGAAAAATAAGGTCAGTCGGCGTGCTGGAGAAACCGTTGCGTAGTCGGTTATCTCCACTGAGTGACGGAATTAGACGAGTTAATGCCGAAAAGGAGTAGGCTAGCTCGAGTACCGTTTTGTGGTTAGCGGTACGGGGTAAGTTCGATTCCCATTGACACAGAGCCCAAGCGCATCTGTGAGAGCATCAGCAAATTTAGATATCGTTTCTCGCTAAGCGTAAACGGTAAGGAAGCTTTGCCTTCCCGCAGAGGCTGACCACCTCGGCGTATGCTCGTGTCTAACGTTGTATGCGTATATTGTTTTGTGTTAGTGCGTAAGTGTGATTGGGGATCACTCTATAGCAGTGTTTTTCAAACTTTTTGAGCCAAGGCACACTTCTTTCATTGGAAAAATCTCGCGGCACACCACTAGCTTAAAATGTGAAGAAAAAAAAAACGCTTATTTGAATAATTAATGTGTTATATTGTTACTATAACCGTTTTTAGCATTGAAGAATGACATTATAACAGCTTGAATTGGAATCAAATGAACACAAAGAAAAAA
>NW_017805521.1:47082-55317 GCF_001891065.2 Hippocampus comes | reverse complement strand
GCTAGATTCAATCACAGAGTGGGAATGAACAAATTGGGAACAAAGAGTTGTTGAATACCAAAAGACAGTTTGGGAACCGCTGTCGCGCCCAGGTGGACATTTGTCATCAGCAAAGTCTGTGACTTGTGTATTCGGGTAGATCAGATCACTACCGAGGGGCCGGACCGGGGGGCGCGGTATGCAAATCTCGGGGGCAGTGTCTTTCTTGTATTTTGCAATAAAAGTTCGAACCGGCGGAGAGGGAGCCGAGAGTGTGATCATCGGAGCAACTACCGTCGTTCGCTCTCAGAGATCCCCTCCCGCCGATATTGAAGACAATTTTCCTGTGTGCCGAGTCATTTCTTTAACTTTGTCCGAGAAAATCTCTGACACCGGGTCAGGAAACCTTTAAAATAAGGCTCCCTGAGCCGGTCAAAGTTACGAACCAGCCCACCGTGGCCGCCGTTGAAGCCATGTGTCACAGTCTTCTGGTCCGTTTTGGGGTTCAAGAAGAGCTTGCCATACATCATCCAGATAAATTTACAAGAACATTTTAAATACTCCAACATTTGGTTCTTGATTTGCAAATTTTAAACAGCGAATATGAAAATGTGGCAAAATTGAGAGGAGGTTGATCACATATCTTCTCTAAACCCGATTTATCAAAATTTCATAGCCCAAAAAGAACATGTCTGAAATTGATCTTCATTCTGGGTTCAATTTTAGAATTGATTAAATTATTCAAGACAGTCCAAAAAATGTGACCGGTAAATGGGCTGTCACTTACAGCAGTGTTTTTCAAACTTTTTTGAGCCAAGGCACACTTCTTTCATTGAAAAAAATCTCGCGGCACACCACTAGCTGAAAATGTACCCCCCCCCCCATTTTAACAATTAACGTGTTATATTGTTACTATAACCATTTTTAACATTGAAAAATGACTTTATAACAGCTTGAATTGGAATCAAATGAACACAAAGAAAACAGTATTTTATCATCTTTCATATTTATTGTTTCACCGTCGTCTTGCATTCATGCGTCACAAATTCACTTGTCTCTCGTCGAAACACAAGGCAATTGGCTAGCTGTTGGTGCTCCCTAACGGTATGGGAGGGTACTACATGATTACTTTCTAGGCCATAGACCGCACAGCCATACAAACTGGATACAGTATTTTACCGCGGCACACCTGACAATGTCTCGCGCCCAGTGTGCCGCGGCACACGGGTTGAAAAACACTGACTTACAGTATACATTATAGCTCTTTTCTAGCTTTGGTACTCAAAGCGCTCTACAGCGTTTTCTCATTTACAGTAACTGCGCAACTGGTGTTCAGTGTCTTGCTGAAGGACACAATGGCCGGGGATTGAACACCCAACCTCTGGGTTGAGAGATGACTACTCTACCACTCAGCCAGTATTTATCGGTACCGTTCCGAAACAAATGGGATATCAAAACAAAAGGAAGAGTCAATATTATATATATTTGTAGCTTCATTATTTCAGGGTAACACCTACAAAGTATTTTGAAAGTAATCTGCCGTAAATATTTTCTTGGCAAAACTAAGTACATTTCCAGTCTATATCCTCATATCTCTTGTTCCAGTAAAAAAAAATGCTGCAGGTTTTGAAACAATATCCCTTTGAAAATTTTCCCTTACAGAACAATTTGAGGCTGCATTATCAAAAAACAAGTCTGTCTGTGTAGAGTTTGGAATGCTGCAATTTAGATCTTTAGGAACAGAGATTAGCAGGGGTGGGAGGTTTACTTTAAACAAATATATACAGTATTCCAATAGAGTTACTAGTTACCGACTAAAAAAAAATACTTTGTCACGTATCACAATAAAAAGTGATGTAACTTGAATACTTCTGGATTACTCCGTCCCAACTATGTTTTAAAACTTTCAACAAACAAAAAAAAAATCAATGTGATTAGATTTTTACATATTTGGTCTTTTCTGTCAAATCGTTGTTTAATATGCCTGAGGAACCCACATTTCAAATCCAAAGCACAAGAACTGTGAGGCAGACGCACAAACCACTTTTGCAGTGGTGGGTGGATGGATGGAGGGATTGAAGGCCATGTGAAACAATGGCTGTTTTCAAACTGTCCGTGAATGTAACACCAATTTTCTCCAGCTTTTACATATTTTTAAGTTGATGTCATTAGCCAACGATTTATTCTGGAGAAGAGGACTGTTTTCTTTTCCAATGAGTTGGCCCACTTCGTCTGACGAGTAGCAGACAAGCACAACTCTTTCTTAAACAATGATTCTATGATCCGCGAGAGGTATCGGCAACATTTTCACCTTAGAGACATATTGAGAGAAGGGATGGGATACGAACCAAAAATCAGTGTGTGACTGTGATCAATGTTTTAAGTAAAGTCAGACGCTGAGAAAACATTATAAACTTAACTACTCGATCGTGAACCTTGGAATATGTATTTTAGCAGCTACATTACCAGCATAGAATTCAAACGCAAACAACAAATTAGAACCATGTAAGCGTTGAAAAGTTTCCTTTAGCAGCCAGGCATCCAAGACAACGTATGCCATACTTCACTTCCACCTCATCTCAGGAGTGAGGTCTTCCTTGGATTTCAGCTTCCTCGTCACCAGGAACTCCCAACCTTCCATGCAACATCCCTAAAGTGCCTCATGGCGAATTGTAGGATGACGTGTCTTGGCTGAGGTGAGGATAGTTGTTCATCTTGGCCCAAGTTTTTCTCAATCACGTCTTGAGTCTTTTCTTTGTTATGAGGAACAATATATTGACATATTTCAATGAGCCTCGACTTGGCCTTGGAGATTCTAGTTCCACCTTCTTTTATACCGTGCCAATTCCATTATCTCGTTTTCCATTCCTGGGACAGTCTTTTCCATTTTGTTGACTCTTTCTTCAGTTTTCATTCCCACACCTGCAGGTGCAGAGTTGATACTTTGGAGTTGATACATTCCAGGGGGTGGGTACAATAACAAGTTCTGTGAGAACTTTGACAGATGACGTCCCTTCGAGATGGCACACAAAAAATGGACCTCCAGATTCTGTCTTACGGTCAAGCAGGAAGCCAAAACAACAAGATTTAAAATCAAGTCGAAAAGCTCATGTAATAAAGTAATTCACAAAGATGATTTGGTATCATTAAATTTAATTTTGTGAATTTTGCAAAAATCAAACGTAGTTATCCTTCTTTAAAAAAAAAAAAAATCAAGAACGAAATGTTTTTTTTCAATTTTACTTTTTGTTATTTCATTGACTACAGTAAAATAACCGTGATACAGAGATGAAAGTGATGAGATAACTGAGCGCATCCGTCATGTGCAGCTCTGACTGGTTGTGACGCATTTCACTCCTCTCCTTCCCCGTTCACGATGTGTTAAGTCTCGAGATTTGTTGTACCGTCTTTTTCAATGTACGCTACATATGTGCTGAGGTTTTTCTCTCACGCTCAAACCATCCACCCATTTAAGGAGATTGGTTGGACTCTGTCAGGTTTTTTCCCCCTCCTCTTCCTGACTGTTTTTTATTTTCACATCAAAGACATTAGGGCGCTTTAAAAACAAAACACCAGGCTTCCCATTCTGTCCCCCATGTTGGTCATTGTTCTCTTGTTTATGTTCTTCTGGACGGATTTTAGTGGAACTGGCAAAGTAAATTCCTTGTGTGGTTTTGCATACTTGGCCAATAAATCTGATTCTGATAAGCTTGGCTATGAATAGTTAGCAGCATCGTATGTAGTCTAATTGTCTTATACATACATAGTACCACGAACCCTTCTGTAACCCTTGTGCTGCAATTTCTACGATGTTTGTAACACATGGGTTACCCCATATGTTACAATTTCTACAATTTTTGTAGATTTTTGCAATTTTTGTAGATTTTTGCGTATTGTCATCTTTAAATCAAGACGTACACAGACGTATAGCTCCAGCTGTTGTGAAAGCGCTATGTAAATCAGCATGTATTGTATTGTATATATCTTCCATTGCTATTCGATTTCAGAGCACGAACTCTGTTGATTTTGAAAAGAAAAAAAATATTTGTATGTTTTGCACAGGAGACCTGCAAGACTCAAAAACAAAATGTGTGCGACAAGTTCAGACGTATGTTCTCAATTCTGGACGAAAGACTTGTTGTGAGTTTCGCGCCAGTGTATGGTTCCTTCCTTGGAGAGCGATCAAGGACTAAAACGTGAACTTTGCTTGTTTGTGTGTGTGTGTGTGTGTGTGTGTGTGTGTGTGTGTGTGTGTGTGTGTGTGTGTGTGTGTGTGTGTGTGTGTTGTCACCACGAAGTCCATGTCGGAGCGAATTAGCAAGGATGAGGTGGAGAAGTCCGGCTCTGGCCAACTGCTTACTCGTTGCTATGGAGACAAGGTGGAGGCCAACAGGAAGCTGATGGAGAAGGCAGTGAGTGCAATGGAGGATCCCAACATGGCAGGTTTTGTTCAGGTCAGCTCACACTCTCAGGTTGTGTTACTGTACAATGTTTGTTAGCGTCACTCAGACATAAACACAACCCTTGTTCGACTTGCGGGTCCCATTGCTAAGGGTCTGCATGAGTCCAGTACGGATCAATCTTCTCCCACTCAAGAGGCATGGGCAAGCTGGTGGATGCCTATGATTTGATTTGATATATTCTTAGCCAGTTGGCAAAACATTACTCAACTAGCATCTTCAAACAAAATCACATACCCTGTATTTGCAGTGAACCACACACACACACACACACACACGCACGCACGCACGCACACACACACACACATTCACACACAAAACAAGAAACAAAAAATATGTAAATAAACAAAGCCAAGCAAGCAAATTGAGCAGATTGGACTGAGGTGGGCCCTTGTCCAGTCACCGAACCCCAACCCCATAGTTAATCAAACGATAGTTGATGCCACAGCTGCCTCCTGCACAGACTCAACTAAGTGTGTGGGCCAGGATGGGGTGCCAACGAGGCAGCAGACTCTGTGGGGCGTTGGCATGTTCGCGCACAGCCGTCCCAGCGCTGGAGAGCCACCCCGGTCCAGAGGAGCTGTCCAGCAGGGGGCCCTCAGATGGTGGGTCATGGCTGCCTGTTAGTCAGTGCAGTGATGGGGCGAGTGATCCCATGGTTGGGCCAGGAGGCCGCTCATGGTGCTTAATTTGAGGTTACGCAGCTCAGGAAGTCGCCCCGGAAGTGTTTCTGCAAATGACAAAGTCGCACAGAGCATTGGGCGGGATGGCCTGTGTCTTGTCCCTTTGTGAAGCAAAGCAAAATATTTTGGATAAATAAAGGCTATTAAAAAAAAAGAAAAAAAGTGTTTATTTCAGTTTTCTTTAGCAGAGTGCTTCTCCCCCCATTTAACTCTTCTGGCTTTTACTTTTAGTGAAAATGCTTGATACCTGTGAAGAGTGAAATATGTTTCAAAGTATTTATTTTGTTCTTAAATATACTACATATAGTATTCATCGTGCATAGAGTAGTTTTTTGGTTCCATTTTAAAATGCACTAAATATATTCAGCTACTGTAAAAATGCTGCCTTTATAAACATGTTAGGAATGCTGGTACAAGCTGCAAAGCTGAATGTACAATTATCTTGATTGTCTTCATTTTTAATTTGTGCATAACTTAAAGAATTCAGGCTGTGAGATAATAATGGATGAATATATATGAGAGCTGCTGCTTGCTGGTGCGTTATGCTGTGGTTTATATATCATCCGAATAGTCGACTAAGTGCTAATAATAATAGTAATAAAACATTTTATTTATAAGCGCCTTTCAAAACGCTAAAGGACACTTTACAATCAAGAACAAGAACAATTAAACCACAGATAAAATAATAAATAATAAAAGAAGAGAAGAATTTAAGCTGAGTATGCGATTTTGGATGGGTGGGTTTTGAGATGGGATTTGAATGTGGGAAGAGAATCAATATTACGGATGTTGGGTGCAAGTGAATTCCAGAGTTTGGGGGCAGAGGGGCTGAAAGCTCTGCACACCATCGTGCTGAGACGGGCAGGGGGTACACAGAGGTGGAGGGAGGATGAGGACCTGAGTGAGGGAGAGGGAATGGAAATTTGAAGAAGACCTGACAGATTGGGGGGGGGGAAGGTTATGGATGGCTTTGAATGTATAGAGAAGTATTTTGCAGTTGATTCTAGGTTTGACAGGGAGCCAGTGGAGCTGTCGGAGGATGGGGGTGATGTGATGAAGGGAGAGGGTTCTCGTGATGATCCGGGTTGAGGAGTTCTGGACCATTTGGAGTTCATGGAGGAATTTGTGATGGACACCGAAGAGAAGTGAATTGAAATAATCAATACGGGAGGTGACGAGACTGTGGACAAGGATAGCGGTGGTGTGAGGGGATGGAGAGGGACGGAGACGATTGATATTATGTAGGTGGAAATATGCGGACCGGGTTATGTTCTTGATGTGAAAGTGGAAAGATAGTGAGTTATCTACTGAGTGAGAAGTGAGTTGCTACTGCTATCTGTGATTAATCGACCAACAAAATAATCATTTGTGGCCCCTCCACGTAAGAATTGTCATTGCATTGTCGACACGGAACCTGGGTTAGTGCTCAACATTAAGCTTTATGTCCACATGCTATGCAGAAAAAACACAATTCTATTGAACACGCAAAACTTTCTGGGACACTGGTTCTATTTTAAACCAAGGGAAATGTGTTCCTATCAAACTGTCACATTTGAACAGTCTCAGCTGTCTCACAGGTGAAGAAATGTGTTGACCAGCTCTATTTTTGTCTCTCATCCCACAGAATTCCAAAGAGTTGATTGCAAAGTGAGTAGTCACACAGAGTGGTTGTGTCAATCAAAATGGGTATGATTTTTCTGAGTGGAACACTTCCCAGGTAGTCTTGCCCTCCACGCCGATCTTTGCTCTCCAGGGTCAAAGCTGCTGCCAGTTTCAGTTTGGCTGAGACAGTCAGACCAAGCGCCGACAAGCTGAGACGATTCAGGTGCAACTTCAGCCAGCAGGAGTGGGCCATTGCTGCCATTGACTTCATCACACGTACGTCACAATTCAAGAACTCTGTTGGTTTTTTTGTTAAAGGGGGTTTGAGATCTCTGAGCAACCTAATGGTTTCATGGTGGGACAAGAACACTATTGATATCCAAAGGATATCTGCTCCATCTAGTTGTTTTGTCTCTTTGCCAGTTGAAGATTGTACAAAACCAACACAAAATACAGAGACGACAGCACCACCTTTGCAAACTGAAGATGAGCCCACGGAAGCACCCCTTTGGCACTCTGCCCCACCATTGGGACTTTCAGAAAGCTCCATCCAGGACGTGGATTGTGAGGAGGAGCAGCTCCCGATGAAAGAGGAGGCAGGAGGAGAAGCAAAGGAACTTTCTGATTCTCAAGGCGAAATGACGGCTGAGATAGGCACACAACAGGTACATACTCATCAAACGTGGTCCAACCCTTGATCAAGAAACCTGGTCTTGATCCAGATGTGCTGTCAAATTTCAGGACCATTTCCAAACTGCCTTTCATTTCAAAAATTCTGGAAAAAGTGGTGCACATGCAGTTGAAATTTTTGTTGGATGAACATAACATTTTGGAGGTCTTCCAGCCAGGTTTCAAGACGATGCATAGCACGGAGTCAGCCCTGTTACGCGTTTCTAATGACATCCTGCTGGCAAATGACACTGGAGACTACGTGTGTCTAGTTTTATTGGATTTAACTGCAGCATTTGATACAGTGGATCACAGTATTCTGCTGACTCGTTTGCAGCACTTGCTGGGCATTGGCGGTAGCGCTCTTGAGTGGTTTAGGTCCTATTTAGCTGACAGAACCTTTTGTGTCAGCCTTGGCTGTTGTGAGTCACGCACTGCTCCCCTGTCATGTGGTGTTCCACAGGGCTCAATTCTGGGGCCTCTGCTGTTCTTGCTGTATCTGCTCCCATTGGGTTCCATCTTAAGGAAATATGGTATTTCCTTCCACTGCTATGCAGATGACTGCCAGATCTATGTCCCACTGAGCAAAAAAGACGCCTTCTCATTAAGGCCACTTCTATCCTGCCTGGAAGAAATCAAAACCTGGATGGCACAAAATTTCTTGACTTTCAATGAAAAGAAGACAGAGGTGACACTGTTTGGACCCATTGGCCCTTGTACATCCCATCGTGTAGACTTGGGCCTCCTGTCTCCTTATCCTAAGTCAACAGTCTCAAACTGTGTAAGGCCCAAGCCTTAAACTGGACAGTGATTTCAAACTTGACCGGCAAATTGGTGCCGTT